>NC_057798.1:415970970-415977617 GCF_018294505.1 Triticum aestivum
ACCCTAGAGACACACAAGTTGATCTACAGATCGTTCCTTAGCCGTGTGCGGTGCCCCCCTCCACCATATTCCACCTCGGTTATATCGTCGCAGAGTTTAGGCGAAGCCCTGCGCCGGTAGAACATCATCATCGTCACCATGCCGTCATGCTGACGGAACTCATCCCCGACGCTTTGCTGGATTGGAGCCCGGGGAACGTCATCGAGCTGGACGTGTGCTGAACACGGAGGTGCCGTACGTTCGGTGCTTGGATCGGTCGAATCGTGAAGACGTACGACTACATCAACCTCGTTGTCATAACGCTTCCGCTTAACGGTCTATGAGGGTACGTAGACAACACTCTCCCTCTCGTTGCTATGCCATCACCATGATCTTGCGTGTGCGTAGGATTTTTTTTGAAATTACTACGTTCCCTGACAGTGGTATCAGAGCCTAGGTTTTATGCGTTGATGTTATATGCACGAGTAGAACACAAGTGAGTTGTGGGCGATATAAGTCATACTGCTTACCAACATGTCATACTTTGGTTCGGCGGTATTGTTGGATGAAGCGGTCCGGACCGACATTACGCGTACGCTTACGCGAGACTGGTTCTACCGACGTGATTTGCACACAGGTGGCTGGCGGGTGTCAGTTTCTCCAACTTTAGTTGAACCGAGTGTGGCTATGCCCGGTCCTTGCGAAGGTTAAAACAGCACCAACTTGACAAACTATCGTTGTGGTTTTGATGCGTAGGTAAGAACGGTTCTTACTAAAGCCCGTAGTAGCCACGTAAAATTTGCAACAACAAAGTAGAGGACGTCTAACTTGTTTTTGCAGGGCATGTTGTGATGTGATATGGTCAAGATGTGATGCTATATTTTATTGTATGAGATGATCATGTTTTGTAACCGAAGTTATCGGCAACTGGCAGGAGCCATATGGTTGTCACTTTATTGTATGAAATGCAAACGCCCTGTAATTGCTTTACTTTATCACTAAACGGTAGCGATAGTCGTAGAAGCAATAGATGGCGTAACGACAACGATGCTACGATGGAGATCAAGGTGTCACGCCGGTGACGATGGTGATCACGACGGTGCTTCGGAGATGGAGATCACAAGAACAAGATGATGATGGCCATATCATATCACTTATATTGATTGCATGTGATGTTTATCCTTTATGCATCTTATCTTGCTTTGATTGACGGTAGCATTTTAAGATGATCTCTCACTAAATTATCAAGAAGTGTTCTCCCTGAGTATGCACCATTGCCAAAGTTCGTCGTGCCCAGACACCACGTGATGATCGGGTGTGATAAGCTCAACGTCCATCTACAATGGGTGCAAGCCAGTTTTGCACACACATAATACTCAGGTTAAACTTGACGAGCCTAGCATATGCAGATATGGCCTCGGAACACGGAGACCGAAAGGTCGAGCGTGAATCATATAGTAGATATGATCAACATAATGATGTTCACCATTGAAAACTACTCCATCTCACGTGATGATCGTTTTTGGTTTAGTTGATTTGGATCACGTGATCACTTAGATGACTAGAGAGATGTCTATCTAAGTGGGAGTTCTTAAGTAATATGATTAATTAAACTTTAATTTATCATGAACTTAGTCCTGGTAGTATTTTGCAAATTATGTTATAGATCAATACCTTGCGTTGTTGCTTTCATATGTTTATTTTGATATGTTCCTAGAGAAAATTGTGTTGAAAGATGTTAGTAGCAATGATGCGGATTGGATCCATGATCTGAGGTTTATCCTCATTGCTGCACAGAAGAATTATGTCCTTAATGCACCGCTAGGTGACAGACCTATTGCAGGAGTAGATGCAAACGTTATGAACGTTTGGCTAGCTCAATATGATGACTACTTGATAGTTTAGTGCACCATGCTTAACGGCCTAGAATCGGGACTTCAAAGACGTTTTGAACGTCATGGACCATATGAGATGTTCCAGGAGTTGAAGTTAATATTTCAAGCAAATACCCGACTTGAGAGATATGAAGTCTCCAACAAGTTATATGGCTAAAAGATGGAGGAGAATTGCTCAACTAGTGAGCATGTGCTCAGATTGTCTGGGTATTACAATCGCTTGAATCAAGTGGGAGTTAATCTTCCAGATAAGATAGTGATTGACAGAGTTCTCTAGTCACCATCACCAAGTTAGTAGAACTTTGTGATGAACTATAGTATGCAAGGGATGACGAAAATGATTCCCGAGCTCTTCGTGATGTTGAAATCAACGAAGGTAGAAATCAAGAAAGAGCATCAAGTGTTGATGGTTGACAAGATCATTAGTTTCAAGTAAAGGGCAAAGGGAAAGAAAGGGAACTTCAACTAGAATGACAAGCAAGTTGTCACTCCCATGAAGAAGCCCAAAGCTGAACCAAAGCCTGAAACTGAGTGCTTACACTGCAAAGGAAATGGTCACTGGAAACAGAAATACCCTGAATATTTGGTGGATAAGAAGGATGGCAAACTGAACAAGGGTATATTTGATATACATGTTATTGATGTGTACCTTACTAGTGTTTATAGTAACCCCTAAATATTTGATACTTGTTCAGTTGCTACGATTAGTAACTCGAAACAGGAGTTACAGAATAAACAGAAACTAGTTGAGGGTGAAGTGACGATGTGTGTTGGAAGTGGTTCCAAGATTGATATGATCATCATCGCACACTCCCTATACTTTCAGGATTAGTGTTAAACCTAAATAAATGTTATTTGGCATTTGCGTTGAACATGAATATGATTTGATCATGTTTATTGCGATACGGTTATTCATTTAAAGTCAAAGAATAATTGTTGTTCTATGTACATGAATAAAACCTTCGATGGTCATACACCCAATGAAAATAGTTTGTTGGATCTCGATCGTAGTGATACACATATTCATAATATTGATGCCAAGAGATGCAAAGTTAATAATGATAGTGCAACTTATTTGTGGCACTGCCGTTTGGGTCATATCGGTGTAAAGCGCATGAAGAAACTCCATAAAGATGGATTTTCAGAATCACTTGGTTATGAATCATTTGATGCTTGCAAACCGTGCCTTTTGGGCAAGATGACTAAAACTCCGTTCTCTGGGACAATGGAACGAGCTACTGACTTATTGGAAATAATACATACCGATGTATGCGATCCGATGAGTGTTAAGGCTCGTGGCAAGTATCGTTATTTTCTAACCTTCACAGATGATTTGAGCAGATATGGGTATATCTACTTAATGAAACATAAGTCTGAAATAGTTGAAAAGTTCAAAGAATTTCAGAGTGAAGTGGAAAAATCATCGTAACAAGAAAAATAAAGTTTCTACAATCTGATCGTGTAGACGAATATTTGAGTTATGAGTTTGGTCTTCATTTGAAACAATGTGAAATAGTTTCGCAACTCATGCCACCTGGAACACCACAGCTTAATGGTGTGTCCGAACGTCATAACAGTACTTTATTGGATATAGTGCAATCTATGATGTCTCTTACCGATTTACCACTACCATTTTGGGGTTATGCATTAAAGATAGCTGCATTCACTTTAAATAGGGCACCATCAAAATCCGTTGAGACGACGCCTTATGAACTGTGGTTTGGCAAGAAACCAAAGTTGTCGTTTCTTAAAAGTTTGGGGTTGCGATGCTTATGTGGAAAAGTTTCAACCTGATAAGCTCGAACCCAAATTGGAGAAGTGCGTCTTCATACAGTACCCAAAGGTAACTATTGGGTATACCTTCTAATCATAGATCCAAAGGCAAAAATATTCGTTGCTAAGAATGGATCCTTTCTAGAGAAGGAGTTTCTCTCGAAAGAAGTGAGTGGGAGGAAAGTAGAACTTGATGAGGTAATTGTACCTTCTCCCTTATTGGAAAGTAGTTCATCACAGAAATCAGTTCCAGTGATTCCTACACCAATTAGTAAGGAAGTTAATGATGATGATCATGAAACTTCAGATCAAGTTGCTACCAAACCTCGTAGGTCTTCCAGACTAAGATCCGCACCAGAGTGGTACAGTAATCATGTTCTAGAAGTCATGTTACTAGACCATGATGAACCTACGAACTATGAGGAAGCAATGATGAGCCCAAATTCCATGAAATGGCTTGAGGCCATAAAATCTGAGATATGATCCATGTATGAGAACAAAGTATGGACTTTGATTGACTTGCTCGATGATCAGCAAGCCATGTTAAATAAATGGATCTTCAAGAGGAAGACGGACACTGATAGTAGTGTTACTATCTACTAAGCTCGACTTGTTGCAAAAGGTTTTCAACAAGTTCAAGGTATTGAATACAATGAGATTTTCTCACTCGTATTGAAGCTTAAGTCTGTCTGAATCAAGTTAGCAATTGCCACATTTTATGAAATCTGGCAAATGGATGTCAAAACTGCATTCCTTAATGGATTTATTAAAGAAGAGTTGTATATGATGCAACCAGAAAGTTTTTGTCAATCCTAAAGATGCTAACAAAGTGTGCAAGCTCCAGCAATCCATTAATGGACTGGTGCAAGCATCTCGGAGTTGGAATATACGCTTTGATGAGTTGATCAAAGCATATGGTTTTATACGGACTTTTGGAAAGACCTGTATTTACAAGAAAGTGAGTGGGAGCACTACAACATTTCTGATAAGTATATGTGAATGACATATTATTAATTGGAAATGATGTAGAATTTTCTGGAAAGCATAAAGGAGTGTTTGAAAGAAGTTTTTCAAAGAAAGACCTCGGTGAAGCTGCTTACACATTGAGCATCAAGATCTATATAGATAGATCAAGACGCTTGATAAGTTTTTCAATGAGTACATACCTTGATAAATTTTTTGAAGTAGTTCAAAATGGAACAGTCAAAGAAAGATTTCTTGCCTCTGTTGCAAGGTGTGAAGTTGAGTAAGACTCAAAACCCGACTATGGCAAAAATAGAAATAGAATGAAAAGTCATTCCCTATGCCTCAGTCATAGGTTCTATAAAGTATGCTATGCTGTGAACCAGACCTATTGTATACCTTGCTCTGTGTTTGGCAAAGGAATACAATTTTGATCTAATAGTAGATCACTGGACAGCGGTCAAGAATATCCTTAGTGAGGACCAAGGAAATACTTCTCGATTATGGAGGTGATAAAAGAGCCCGTCATAAAAAGTTACATCGGTGCAAGCTTTTACACCGATCCAGATGACTCTAAGTCTCAATCTGGATACATATTGAAAGTGGGAGCAATTAGCTAGAGTAGCTCCATGCAGAGCATTGTAGACATAGAATATTTGGAAAATACATACGGCTCTGAATGTGACAGACTCGTAGACTAAACTTCTCTCACGAGCAAAACATGATCATACCTTAGTACTCTTTGGGTGTTAATCACATAGCAATGTGAACTAGATTATTGACTCTAGTAAACCCTTTGGGTGTTGATCACATGACGATGTGATCTATGGGTGTTAATCATATACAGATATGAATATTGGTGTTAAATCACATGATGATGTGAACTAGATTATTGACTCTAGTGCAAGTGGGAGACTGAAGGAAATATGCCCTAGAGGCAATAATAAAGTTATTATTTATTTCCTCATATCATGATAAATGTTTATTATTCATGCTAGAATTTTATTAACCGGAAACATGATACATGTGTGAATACATAGAAAAACATAGTGTCACTAGTATGCCTCTACTTGACTAGCTCATTGATCAAGATGGTTATGTTTACTAACCATAGACATGTGTTGTCATTTGATTAATGGGATCACATCATTAGGAGAATGATGTGATTGACTTGACCCATTCCGTTAGCTTAGCACTTGATCGTTTAGTATGTTGCTATTGCTTTCTTCATGACTTATACAAAGTTCCGACAACTATGAGATTGTGCAACTCCCGTTTACCAGAGGAACACTTTTTGTGCTACCAAATGTCACAACGTAACTGGGTGATTATAAAGGTGCTCTACAGGTGTCTCCAAAGGTACATGTTGAGTTGGCATAATTCGAGATTAGGTTTTGTCACTCCGATTGTCGGAGAGGTATCTCTGGGCCCTCTCGGTAATACTCATCACTTAAGCCTTGCAAGCATTATAACTAATGAGTTAGTTACGAAATGATGTATTACAGAACGAGTAAAGAGACTTGCCGGTAACGAGATTGAACTAGGTATTGGATACCGACGATCGAATCTCGGGCAAGTAACATACCGATGACAAACGTATGTTGTTATGCGGTTTGACCGATAAAGATCTTCGTACAATATGTAGGAACCAATATGAACATCCAGGTTCCACTATTGGTTATTGACCGAGAATAGTTCTAGGTCATGTCTACATAGTTCTCGAACCCGTAGGGTCCGCACGCTTAACGTTATGATGACAGTTTTATTATGAGTTTATAAGTTTTGATGTACCGAAGTTTGTTCGGAGTCCCGGATGTGATCACGGACATGACGAGGAGTCTCGAAATGGTCGAGACATAAAAATTGATATATTGGACGACTATATTCGGACACCGGAAGTGTTCCGGGTGATTTCAGAGAAAACCAGAGTGCAGGAGGGTTACCGGAACCCCCCCGGGAGAGTTAATGGGCCACATGGGCCTTAGTGGAAAGAGAGAGGGGCGGACAGGGTGGGCCACACGCCCCCTCTCCCTCTGG
>NC_057798.1:415977950-416022146 GCF_018294505.1 Triticum aestivum
ATCGTTCCTTAGCCATGTGCGGTGCCCCCCTCCACCATATTCCACCTCGGTTATATCGTCGCGGAGTTTAGGCGAAGCCCTGCGCCGGTAGAACATCATCATCGTCACCACGCCATCGTGCTGACGGAACTCATCCCCGACGCTTTGCTGGATTGGAGCCCGGGGAACGTCATCGAGCTGGATGTGTGCTGAACACGGAGGTGCCGTACGTTCGGTGCTTGGATCGGTCGGCATCAACCGCGTTGTCATAACACTTCCGCTTAATGGTCTACGAGGGTATGTAGAAAACACTCTCCCCTCTCGTTGCTATGCCATCACCATGATCTTGCGTGTGCGTAGGAATTTTTTTGAAATTACTACGTTCCCTAACAGATGCGTGCTAAGCAGAGCCGCTAGCCACCGGAGGCCAGAGCAGGCATTCCCGGCGAAGCTGGAGGAAGAAGACGAGAGGTTGAAGGTGCATGACGTCCATTGGGTATAAATCCAATGGCTGTGGATGTCATAATCATTTGTTGACCAAGTTGACAACACCTTGCGTAGGCTTCGACCTATTGGCCCACATGTCAGCCTGCAAAAATGTGGCATATATTTAACCCATGTTTTCTAAAATTTACAGTCCATTTGCTGGGCTGGGTGAACAAATAATTTCACGTTAATGCGGCCCATATAATATTTTCTAAGAAATCCCAACCCATTTGCACTTTCTTGAAATACACGAATTAGCTAGGCTTGTTCTAAAAACAATGTTAGGTTAGAAGGAGCAATTAATATCAAAAAATTGACCGGAGCGACACATTGTATATATATAATTAACACATTAGTGAGTTATTGCTCAAAACAAAAATGGGCACGTTATTATTACATTGGTCCTTAAAATCTTCGCAAGCATTTGTACGCAATCACCAGGATTTTCCTTGCTTGTGAGTCAAAAACAACCAGGATTTTCCTTGCCAACTTCTATTAAACATTTACTTTTATAAGTTAATAAGACATGGGATGTTTTTATAATGTATATATAAGTCTCTATTAAATATACGGCAACAGTAACAATATAAATATATATAATGTGGTTAGAAGGGAAAACATAAATTGGACACAACATTATTATTCTTATATATAGATAAATAGAACTAAGATCTGCATTTTATTAAAAAATACATTGGGCTGCCGATCTTTAAGAAAAAATAAAACCTACGCTGGGAGGCCCATAGGCTGGTACGTACATGATGGACCTCAAAAAATAAGTTGAAACCACTGTCTCGGTATGTCGTGGGCTACGCATGTTAAAAAGAACCTAAGCCTAGCTGATACTTGTTCGCCCTCTGAAAAAAATGATACCAGCTAGATCCCCTATACCCCTTTCCCACAATGGCAAAAAAATAATATAAATGATCCCCGATACCCCTGAAAAAAAGCTCATCGGTGACAGTCATCGTTGGAAATTTATTTCGTTTATTGAGTAAGGTTGACAAACCAGTGTGCCCCAATATGAGTATACAATTAGGAGGAACCTTTTTTTCCAATGGGGCACTTGCTTGCTTATGGCTTCGACCTAGTGGGTCCCTACTGCCAGTCTCTCGGCGTACAGTCCTCTCCAAATTCCTCTCGTTTGTTGATAATGTTGACAATGACATACGACGGTGCCACGGCGAGTGCACACGAACGGGAAAGAACCGGAGCCGGGGAAGACACCTCCATTATTTCGAACATACCACAGTAGCCCGGTGGATGCAGTCCTCTCACCCAAAAGTTGCAGCCCGGGTTCGATTCCAACTGGTGTAGTTGAAAAATATCTAACACTTGCCAAAATTTTGTCCCTAGTTTACCCAGTTTTTCGCACACTCAACATTGTCTTGCCATTTTGAAAATAGCATATCTTTTTGACTTTGCATCATATGAAGATGTGCTATACATGAATGTTGATCAACATGATGTTAACTTGTTGTTAGTTCCATTTTTTACCATGAATAAAATTTCCAACATTATGTTATCCATGTTTGAAAAGTGCATGTTGATTTAGATTCTCTGCCTCTGAAACGTGCAGTTTCTTATCTGAAAATCACTCGGACAACCAGCCATCACCGATGTTGGATTCGATGCCCTGCTTCTTCAATCCCCCAGCAAATGCGAGGGGGAATAAACTTCCGTCCCAGTGCTGCCGGTTGGGGAATGTAACGAACTGGATTAAAGAGGGGGCCAGCGGCACGACTGAAGAAGCACATCAGACGCGATTTTTTCCAGTGGATGGCTCTCGATGGCGTTTTTTACGTGCCTCTGCACCATACAACTTGTATTTTTAGCCTCCCAGACCGTGGTGGACCAGCAGCCCATTTGCTGGGCGGGCCAACCTACAGAAAGCAGCACTCAATTTTTTATCAAGCCCCCAAAACAATGCAATACTATGTTTGTTTTGAGGCTGAAAACATTACGGCTGGGGTTGAGCGGGCGAGGGGGGAAGATAGAGCAAAAAGATTAAAAAGAGCTGATGCTCCGTTGCTACCCTAACAAGCAGCTGCAATTCTTCTCGGGAAGAAGGTGTGCCGTTGATACCCACACGTCACAAATCCCACAGTAGACATACTAACAAATTCACACACAAGTACAATAGAAAAGGTAAACATTCGTATCAAACTCAGGTTCACAGGATACGTTCATATTCATAGCCAACATTCACAATCAACAACTCAAAAGATTCATATATACACAAGTTCAACATGTCTATGCATCCAAATGATTGATAGATCACAAGACGATATTCATACATAATTCACAAAAAGATTCAAATATACACATGTTCAGTATGTTTATGGATCCAAATGATTGAGATCACAACCAATATCATCCATGGACAAACTTTAATTACCTAGGGTACAGACTGGTAAATGGTGTTCAGTCGGAGGTACTTCTTGCTAAAATTAATGCTTGTACGAGTAAACTTTTGAGTACATAAGAGGCAGCATAGACAATCTGAACCTTGCTTGTAGGTTTATCCTCGAGATAGTGGCCTTGATGCTAAGGGAGGTTTGAGCAACTTGGCCACTACTTTCATCCAACTAGTTTACTAGCTCATCTTGGTCTTGTAGCTCGCCAAAATTCTACATTGCCAACAAGAAAGGAGGCGGTTGATAAAATGAACCACCCAAATTTTTTGTGCAGTGCAACTGAAATGGAGCATCCCTGGCGTGTAGATTGATTAAGTGCCATATGAATATATGCGTCAACCAACTTGTATGGAATCTTTAGACTCCATGACGTACAGTTCGCTATCATATGTGCTGATAACCAAAAGGCACAAGTTGGGACCAAAGACTGGACTGCATTTTTCTGGGCTATGCACCAAGCAATATTTTTGGCGTTCACTCTCCTAATACTTGGAGTTTGATAACTGGTTGATGTCGGTTGATACTCGAATGAATATGGGCAGTTCTTCTTGTCAACATAGATGCTTGTCTGAGTGAACTTTGGAGTACATAACAACATCATAAGTATCTGTCCATCTGATCTTTTTGTGCGGTTCTACTGAAATCACCCAATGTAATGATTTGCCTGGGAGTTCAGGCTCCAAGTTACTCCTTTATGAAATCAGAAAAAGTAGCACAATACCAAATTACCAATATATATGACAAGCACAATAATCAGGATAAATACCGGTACCAACCTGTGTGAGGTAGCATATAAATTACTTTTTCCTTTTGATTGGAAGCCGAGATAAGCGAAGCGACTAACATGAAAGGAAGGAAGCAAGCCGAGATAAGCGACTGACAGGAAAGGAAGGAAGCAGTCGAGGCAATGAAGCACCCAAAGTTTTTGTGCAGTTCCATCAAAATCGAGCATCCCTGTTGGCACATATATTGAGAGAGTGAGATTACTATAATAGTGGGACTAGTTGATGAAACATACACTAACAAATAGAAGCCCCCTCATTATCTTAATGGGTAAAGTTAGCAACATAGTAGTCTTGCTTAAAGGGAGGTATTAGTTTATTTAATCAGTGCCAATTAGCTCAACACTCAAAGCATTGCCGTGTATCATAGGTTGTAAAACTTTAACGTGCAAAGATAAAGGAGTTTCTCATGACACTAGCAACACAATAGCATGATACAAATAGAGATGACAACAAACTTATATGGATGAAGGCCTTAGGCCGGTACCAACCTGAGCAGAAAAGCTTATTCATGTAGTCCCAGAAGAGATGATAAAGCACTCACTGGAATCACTCAATAGTATATATTTTTGTGCACTTCAAATGTATGGTTGAAATCACACTTGTTTACCAGTGGTGAGATTATATCTAAAGATTATCAACAACTTCCAACAGAGTTAAAACACTGTCTGGGATACAGTTCATTGTATTGTCTTGTGTAGTTCCACTAAAATGTACGATTGGCACAACATGATCCCTGTTTCCACAAGTAGGAACGAGGTGAAACCTTCATTAGCTTAGTGAGAAAGGATAGAAAGACATTAGCATATTACTTTAAAAAATAGCATCAAATTCATGATGGACAATACACAAAACATTGCCTCATTGAACCAATGGCAATAAATTGACATGCAAAACAATGGCACTATTATGTCATGACACTACCAAGATTCCCTCCCTTCTCCACCACATGATTCACCTCCACAGACACACATACACACGTACATGATTCAGCATAGGGTGCTACTAAAGATTTGTTTAACTCCGACAGGAAAATTAGGCAGCAATAAATTAGTGCTACTTAATTACTCCTAATTAATTAAGTGACCTTGCAGGAGAGACAACAGAAGTGGAAGGGCTCCCTAGAGGATCGTCTCACATGTAAGGTAGATGTTGCCGGTGCCCTTGAATGGCCTCGACCGAGGCCTCGGCTTCAGCAAGACACCTTAGCACTGTTGATCGTGTAGAGCTCGGTCACACATGCATCCAGAATCCAGTTAATTAGTATGATGTCTCGTCAACCCAAGTACTACTTAGCTGCATTTCTCTATCTATCTCTACTCTACTCTTATAAAAAACAGAGTTGGTGATGATGGTGTTCCTGCCATCCTGCAATATAGACCATCTAATTCATATCTGACAGACAGGAAGGAAACCATGGAAATTTTGCAAAAAGATACCCACACCCCTCTCCACATTTGCAAATAAGGCCTTCCCTCGTTCATACTTTTCTCTCACAAGATAAACTACTCATACAAATGCATCTTGATGTTACGTGCAACACACGGGCATCTTGCTAGTCTTCCAAGTAAATTAAGACTTGTAGCAACACAACAATACAATACCACTAGCAAGATGTTAGGATAACATAGGACGGTACCATCGTGTGATCTTCTTCATTTCCTCCTTACTCTTCTTCTTCTTCTTCCTCGTCATGCTCTATTTCTCTTTCTCCTCACCAGTTGGTGAAACCAAGTAAATGATTGGCCTTCTATTTTAGAATTGGTTTTGTCAGTGAGGGAGTACAAGTGTACTAGTAAACAATAGCATTATTTTCTCATGGTAGTCGCAAAATAGAGATGAACACATGCATTAAATATCATTCTTACCTAAAGGGAGGTTATGGTGCCAATATGGATGATGAAGATCGAAACACGGATCTCCCTTTGTGCAGTTCCACCGAAATGAACCAATGTTCCATTCTGACATTCCATTTAAACAACACAAAAGTCACTTCTTTTAACAAGTGTTTTGTGCAGTGCACCAAAAGGTCGCAATAGCAATGAGGTGAAATGGATATCCCTGTTTGCACAAAAAGCTACAGAGGAAACAGTCAGAATCTCAAACAATTACTGGCAAAAAAATCGACTAAACTTGTCATGGCATATAACAGTGGCATGGCTTCATTTTACCAGGGGCATTAGATTAAGAACAACTAAATATTTGCTATAAGGGCATGGGATAGTGGGTGCACCAGTAGTCTAGCACCATGTACCTAAACTGGGGCATAAAGTGGTGATTCAGAGTTTGTTGCCCCGAGAAACAAACATCCAAGAAACATATCTGGGTTGATCCCATTTTTGTTCACTCTAGCCACCTACTCCTATGTGTGGATAGAAAATATAGTCCTGGTCATACCACTTTGTACATCGTTTCCCCTATATTTCCCTTTTCGGCCAAGAGACCGGTTGGATGACCAGTGTGTACTACTTTCACCCCCTTTCCTTCCTGTTTGTACCAAGTCCGATGTACATACTAAATTTCCCCCCTTTATTTCTTGTTTGAACCAAGTACAAGATTCGACTCCATGAAGTAGCTTTACCTCTAATAATAGAAAAAAAGGTGACATTGGACCATCCGATTGTTAGGGACTGAGAGGTAGAAAATGATGCACATGCAGCAACGTAGCGAGCTGGGAAAGTAGAGCTAGGCCGGTTTCGAAAGAAGATATACCTGAAGGTCGTCGGGATGTGGATAGGTGGGCGGCAGGAGGACGGATCCGCCCACACTAGGGCAATGATGAAGGGATCAGAGGACCTCCCGCGCCGGTGCTCGGCCAGAGATAACGGTGCGGCCGACAGTGGGTATCCTCCCTCACTGTCGACGATGGCCTAAAAGCTTCCCCTCCTTCCCTTCATCGGTGGAGGGGGATACGTCCGGATCTGTAATCAGTGGTGAGGATAGAAAGACAGTGTTACCACCGCTATCTTGTTTAGATCTGGAGAGAATGAGAGTGTGTGAATATAGCAACCCTAGCAAGCAAGCACGGAGGCTCCAGCCTATATATATATATATATATATATATATATATATATATATATCAGTAGGGTACTTTTCTTTTTTCACTCCATCAAAACAATCGTTTAAAATTGTGTACGTGCCATGTCGCTGTTTTTTTGAGTTTTTGATTGTTTTTTGAGATAGCTACCTGCTTATTCCAAGTGGTGTTACGGTGTGCCAGGTCGCACTTTGTATTGTTCAAGTCTGGTACTATACCCTCCATTAAGTGAACAACCACAACCTCGTAAAATTTGTGAACAAGCCCACGACTAAAATTATCAGAAATGTGGGCTGCCCCAACATGCATTATTATTTATATTTTCTATGTGGGAGTATCCTCAAAACAAAATGTGAGAGTAAAATATTTATTGGGCTCCTTTGTAATTTGTGCTAAATTTGACCAAATATTTAAATGACAAAATGTTAGTGCATGTTAACAAAAATTATATCCTTTGATTCGTATTTGAACATAGTTTTCAATGATGTAATTTTTTGTGACATGCATGAACATTTGGTTAGTTAAATTTACAGTCAAAATTTGGCACAGATTATCATAGGGACCAATAAACCAGGACGGAGCTCCTCGTCTGTCGTCGACACTACTACTATACAGTATATGACTAGCCGCTCATCTACATGCGGGACATCAAAGCATCCGGGCCCGTGTGCCATCCACCAAATCATAGCGAGGTGCTACAGTGGAGACTCACCGGTCACCTCGGTGCGGCCGTCATGACCCATCATATCACAAAACCCACACCTTTACCAGTAGTCGTAACGTGGCCTCGAAGTTGGACTGGACGAAGCAACCATCATTTCACTGGAACGCTCGTTGAAGCCCTTTCTCCCCTTTCTTGAAGAAAATCCCACTCCAGGCTACTCACTTCCGCCATTTTTCTTCTGTACTGACGAAGAAAGGTGGGGGGATCAGTGATGCTACTATATTTTCATTCCAAGAATCTCCCTTTTGCGAAGCACCGACCGATTCTCACAACCTATTCTTTTCCTGTTTTCATTGTGATTGTGGTTTCCTTTCGATTGCTTTTTGTTTGTCAATTTATTGATGGATCCCAGAGCACTAGGCAAAGAGTTGCCGGTGGACAACCCACTCGAGATAGAGATCTTCAGGAAGCGAGCACCGACCAACGAGTTGGCCATGTTGGCGGGCCAACCCATGGAGACGAAGAACTCCAAGAAACAAGCACTAGCCAAAGAGTTGACGACGTTGGCGGACGAACTCCTCAAAAAAAGCTGGAAGAACAGCAAGGGCCCTCCTACCCCAGAAACTCTAATGGCCACCTATGAGAGGCTCAAGGCCGAGTTTGAGGAGATAGCTGCCATTGAGAAGCAGTATTTCTCTGGCAAGGCGATGGCCCCCAGAGGGATGGGATCCCCCGGTGAGCTGCACAAGGTAAAAAAAATGGCTTGCCATAGTTGTGGTTTTTGATTATTTGCAATGTGCTTGCTAATATGTTAGGGTTGTGCAGGTGCCGGTGGACGTCCTTGATGATTTCGATGTCGCGGTCCGTCCTATGGACAACGCCCTAGAGATCGTTTATGATGTCGCGGTCCATCCTGTGGACATCGCCCCGGAGGTCGATTCCGATGCCGCTGGTCGTCCTGTGGACATTGCCCCAGAGATCGATTCCGATGTCGCGGTCCGTCCTATGGACATCGCCCCAGAGATCGATTCCCATGCCATTGTCCATGTTGTGGTCATTGCCGAGAGATCGATGACAAGGAATAGTTGGTCACGCTAATCCTTCAAGGTAGTTTGCATTGTGTTTAATTACCAGAACGATGTGTGTTATAAAACCATCTTAGGGCTAGTGCACTATCTTGTGTTGGCAGTACTTGCTACTTTTGTTTGATAGTGAATCATGCGAACCCTCTCTGAGTTATGGAAACAGATGTATCCTCACCAGCTTTTGATGTAATATATGGCATGCTTAGATGTAAGTTTGAACTGTTTATCATGTCAGCAGGCTTGTTTGATGATTCTTGGTGTTAGTTAGATAGCTACTGTGTGAGCTATAGTACTTGCAAAACACTCACTGAAGAGAAACGTTGGGGATGATGAGCTCATGATACGCTTATAGGTCTGATATGTCGTCGATCGGCCAATAGCCCAAGCTCCTAACATTTTAGGCTTAGCGATCGGTCAGACAATAGTCCACAATTACACATTAATTCACATCAAACTCAAAGAGTTGGTTCACGGATACATTCAGGCCTCATTTGGTTCATAGGGTAGGAAAATTGTAGCAATAGGAAAGTCATAGGAAATGAGATGATATGTATCTTAAATCCTATGAGTAGAAATAGGAAAGGAGATGCCCTTTGATTCACATCATAGGATTTTATCCATTGGGTCTAGGCTAATGTTTATTTTCCTATGAAATGTGGAGGATAGGAATAATTCCTCCATAGGAATATGATTCCTTTCCTATAAACCAAAGGGCTTTACAAAATTTTTCCTATAGAAATCCTATCATATGAAATTCCTTCAAGATTCCTCTAAACCAAAGGAGGCCTCACATTAATAGCCAGCAAAACTGGCACGTACTTGTAACATGCGTGAATGTGTAACTTTTTTGTTGGAAGCGTGAATGTGTAGTGACGTCGTACTTTCAGAGTGGCTATAGAGAGTGTGTACATGTGCTAGAGGGGTTGTGGGATGGAGAGAGATCTAGAGAAAGAAATACCCTCTTTCTACTCCTAATCGTTAGATTGACAAAGGATATTTTTTGAGAACACAAAATCATAGCAGTATAGAGACGTACTCCCTCTGTTCAAAAATAGATGACTCAACTTTGTACTAAATTTGAAACAGAGGGAGTACAAATCCTAGGCGGGCTAGTTTGGCCTAGTGGGTTTCAGTGTTATGATGTGCTACAGTCCCGTCCAGTCTTCGCGTGTGGTAGCAGTATTGTGGGTACAATAAGTTTTCTTGAAGAAGCGAAATTCAATGAAGTCATGATGGTTTCTTTGTACGACCAACTTACAGTGGGAAAGGTTGGGCTTGCGCTACGACCGGGGTGGACAAGGATAATTTTGTGCATGGTAGGTGGACCTGGATAGTCGACGTCCCACATGTCGGTGAATGAAAGTATTATTTCCAATATCAAGGACGATCAACGAGTATTCATTTTTTATTTTTCATGAAAGCTATTGTCTCCATTGTTATGACAGAGGAGTATGAAACACGGTAGCCCAGTGAACTTGGCATGTGCACAACTCCCTCCTTCCTCATGTACCATAGTATTGACTATAAGGTTACAACTTTTTCTCACTTTCTCTCTATCTATTTCCTCTCAAATGTTTTTTACCTTTCTTTTTTTAGACACAATTGTTTTATACCTCTTTTTTTAGAATTAGTTTTTTTATACCTAGGAGCACGTGTAGAGACAGGCTCTTGCAAAGCCCACTCCTTGACTTTGTTAATGCCTCTCTCTCCTCCACATAAGCGGGCTTATAGCCCAGTATTGTACTAGTACTACTTGCTATGAATACGGGCAGCTGGCGTCTAAGGGGGAGCGCGTGCGGGAGGGGGGAGGGGTTTTCTGGTGGGCCATGGCGGTCAGAAGCGGGCTTGGAAGCGGTCCAAACTCTCGCATGACCCATCTGACATTATCACCATATTTCTTGGAGTCCATGCGCGGCGGGCGGGCGATCTCTTCTCCCTCCCCTGTCTCTCTCTTCTCAGTCGACGCTCGCCGAGCGATTAGATTTAGGCTATCGACGGTTTATTCAAGTGCAGTCCCACATGTCAGTGAAAATGCAAGACCACGCTTGTCCCCTTTGGTGAGCGGCGTGCGAGCCGAACTGTTGGGGGTGCGACGTGAACGCGACAGGCGTACTTTAAGTGTGCCACCTTTTCCTTTTGAACTTCCAAAGCATAACATTTTCGTGCGATTGATCGATAGAAATCTAGAACAAAATGACGAGGGCGGGGCTTTCCCGCGTTAGGCGGGCTAGTTTGAGTGATATGGCGTGTTGTAGTGTCGTCCACTTGCTCCATTTTTATGTAAGCAAGCGTCTACATTCTTACGTGGGAGGGGTGCGAAACATGGCGGATCTGATTTTGATCGAGGGATAACTATTCCCTACGAAATAATGGAGCACTGTTAGCGATTATAGCTTGATAGTGAGGGCATCTCCAGCGCAGATCCACAAATTTACACCGGCATCTGTCTAAGAACATTGATGCCAGAGGATGCCATCCAATGCTGCCCACATACCGTTCGACAACTCTATGAACTAATCGGACGAAATTTGTGCAAACAAAGCAAATTTAAAATTAACCGGATGGAATTCATTACATTTCGAAAACTTTTCCTATAAATTGGAAGAAATTCATTACATATTTCGCACAAACCGTACTAAAACCTACTGTAAACCTAATCTATAATCACGGGCACACGACCACCATGTCCGGCCATGAGACCCAAGAACTGACGCTCCGGCTATTGCCTTTGCCTCCTCCTCATCCGCCTTGGCTTTTTCCAGCTCCGTCTCAATAACCTCCTCCTCCAGAGCACAAGGTTCTGAAGATTTCCGCCTCCACGTCGCCGTCAAGTGGTTAATTGGCCGCCGATGTTTACCCCACCAAGCTTCACGCCGACTGAGTGGAGGAGCAGTGGCCTTCATGGGACCAGAGTGGCGGCGACCTACCATGTACTACTCTTCCTTACTGTCGGCTGCACCCACGCACGCGCGCCGGCTTCGTGGTCGTGGTGGCGGAGGGCAGCCGGGGGGAGCCGGCAATCTCCTTCGTCTGCTCCTGCGACAGTACGTCCAAGAGAGCTTTGGAGCGCGCCCGGAGCGGAGCTGCCGATATCCTTCGTCTGCTCCTGCAACAGTACGTCCAAGAGAGCTTTGGAGAACCAGGAGGCCATGGTTGGAGTGGTGCCGACAGAAGGAAGGGACCGAAGGGGAATGACTATGGGTCTCTGGCTATGGCTGGGAGCTAGGGCTGAAGTTAATATAGCAGGCGAATGGTGATGTCTACTATGCAACCTTCTCCTTGTAGACGTTGTTGGGCCTCCAAGTGCAGAGGTTTGTAAGACAGTAGCAAATTTCCCTCAAGTGGATGACCTAAGGTTTATCAATCCGTGGGAGGTGTAGGATGAAGATGGTCTCTCTCAAACAACCCTGCAACCAAATAACAAAGAGTCTCTTGTGTCCCCAACACACCCAATACAATGGTAAATTGTATAGGTGCACTAGTTCGGCGAAGAGATGGTGATACAAGTGCAATATGGATGGTAGATATGAGTATTTGTAATCTGAAAATATAAAAACAGCAAGGTAACTAATGATAAAAGTGAGCCCAAACGGTATTGCAATGCTAGGAAACAAGGACTAGGGTTCATACTTTCACTAGTGAAAGTTCTCTCAACAATAATAACACAATAGGATCATATAACTATCCCTCAACATGCAACAAAGAGTCACTCCAAAGTCACTAATAGCAGAGAACAAACGAAGATATTATGGTAGGGTACGAAACCACCTCAAATTTATCATTTCTGATCGATCTATTCAAGAGTCTGTAGTAAAATAACACGAAACTATTCTTTCCGTTTGATCTATCGTAGAGTTCGTACTAGAATAACACCTTAAGACACAAATCAACCAAAACCCTAATGTCACCTAGATACAACAATGTCACCTCAAGTATCCGTGGGCATGATTATATGATATGCATCACACAATCTCAGATTCATCTATTCGACTAACACAAAGTACTTCAAAGAGTGCCCCAAAGTTTCTACCGGAGAGTCAAGACGAAAACGTGTGCCAACCCCTATGCATAGATTCCCAAGGTCACAGAACCCGCAAGTTGATCACCAAAACATACATCAAGTAGATCACGTGAATATCCCATTGTCACTACAGATAAGCACGACAAGACATACATCAAGTGTTCTCAAATCCTTAAAGACTCAATCCGACAAGACAACTTCAAGGGGAAAACTCAATTCATCACAAGAGAGTAGAGGGGGAGAAACATCATAAGATGCAACTATAATAGCAAAGCTCGCGATACATCAAGATCGTATCACCTCAAGAACAAGAGAGAGAGAGAGATCAAACACATAGCTACTGGTACATACCCTCAGCCCTGAGGGTGAACTGTTCCCTCCTCGTCATGGAGAGTGCCAGGATGACGAAGATGACCACCGGTGATGGATCCCCCCCGGCAGGGTGCCGGAACGGGCTCCCGAGAGGTTTTTGGTGGCTATAGAGGCTTGCGGCGGCGGAACTCCCGATCTATTGTGCTCCTCCATGTTTTTAGGGTATATGGACATATATAGGTGAAAGAAGTCGGTCAAGGGAGCCACGAGGGGCCCACGAGGGTGGGGGGCACGCCCAGGGGGTAGGACGCGCCTCCCTGCCTCATGGCTTCCTCGTTGCTTCCCTTACATGCACTCCAAGTCCCCTGGATTGCTTCCGTTCCGAAAATAACTCTCCCGAAGGTTTCGTTCCGTTTGGACTCCATTTGATATTCCTTTTCTTTGAAACACTGAAATAGGCAAGAAAACAACAATATGGGCTGGGCCTCGGTTAGTAGGTTAGTCCCAAAAGTAATATAAAAGTGTATAATAAAGCCCATAAACATCCAAAACATATAATAATATAGCATGAATGCTTCATAAATTATAGATACGTTGGAGACGTATCAGCATCCCTAAGTTTAATTCCTTCTCGTCCTCGAGTAGGTAAATGATAAAAGAAATAATTTATGAAGTGTGAATGCTAGCAGGTGCATAAGTTTGATCAGTGATAATTTCAATCACCTTTTCTAGCATCATTATATGTCATAACAGTAGCTCATCTCATAAATTTTTTCATGATCAAGTAACAAGCTATTCAAATGTTAAAGCATAGACCATAAACTTTCTAGCAAACTAGCAAACTTCATTCTCAGTCACCAAACAATTGTAATTCATCTTATTTTCAGTAAGGGTCTATGTCAAAGCTTTGATTTAGCAAATCCCACATACTCAACTATCATATAGTCTTCCATGATTGCTACCACTCAAAGCATATTTTTAGAACAAATAGCATCCATCGAACACAGAGAAAGATAGAGGCTTAATGTTTCGCCTCGAAACTTACTTATCATATAGATAATTGTCAACAATAATAATTCATGATCAAATATATTTGAATGGCCATATATGCTTAGATCCTTCCCCATCACATGATGCTTGCCAACTAACGAGTAGGTTGGAATGAGAAGGAATACTACTGACTCTTGCATAAAAGTAAAAGATAGGCCCTTCGTAGAGGGAAGCAGGGATTTGCAGAGGTGCCAGAGCTCGTTTTTGAAATAGAGATAAATAATTTTGAGAGGTATACTTTCATTGTCAACATAACAACCAAGAGTTCCCAGTATCTTCCATACTACATACATTATAGGCGGTTCCCAAACAGAATGGTAAAGTTTTTACTCCCCCTCCACCAACAATCATCAATCCATGGCTTGCCTGAAACAACGGGTGCCTCC
This sequence comes from Triticum aestivum, assembly GCF_018294505.1. Taxonomy (NCBI): domain Eukaryota; kingdom Viridiplantae; phylum Streptophyta; class Magnoliopsida; order Poales; family Poaceae; genus Triticum; species Triticum aestivum. Next base: position 415,992,170 of record NC_057798.1, read on the forward strand.
AACTAACATCAATACTGGGGGAGTTTTATTTGCAATTATTTTTTATTTGACTTTGATCTTTTGATCATGGGACTGGGCATCCCAGTTACCAACCATTTTTCTCGTGAATGATAAGCGGAGTCCACTCATCGTGAGAATAACCCACCTAGCATGGAAGATACTGACATCCCCTAGTCGCTACATGAGCGATTCGGGCATACAAAACAGATTATTATTTGAAGGTTTAGAGTTTGGCACATGCAAATTTACTTGGAACGGCAGGTAAATACCGCATATAGGTAGGTATGGTGGACACTCATGGAAGAAACTTGGTTCAAGGGATTTGGATGCACAAGCAGTATTCCCGCTTAGTACAGATATTTGGCTAGCAAATGATTCTCAAAAGCAAGCACCACATGTTGGAGGATCTATGACAATATAACTTCTATACAAATATACCTCACATAAAGTTTTCGGGATCATGGAAACACTAGCACCCCAAATCACACAAAGCATAGCACTCGTGATCTTTAATTTTAATCTTTATAGTAGGTTCCCACTCATCATAAAGTTTTCTAGGTATAGAAACTTCCAAATTAAGTTTTTCTTCATAAGATTGCATCAAGGCATCAACAATATGTTTGGTAAAAGCTTTATTTTTACTATAAGCATGAGGAGAATTCAGCACGGATTGCAACAAGGAAATACAATCTATTAAAGAACAATTATCATAATTAAATTCCTTGAAATCCAAGATAGTGGGTTCAATGCTATTTAAAGTATTGACTTATCTAATCCAACTTTTACCAAATTTAGCGTCAAGATCTAAAAACTCTGAATCATTGGGACATCTTTTAACTAAAGTTGACTCGTCTCTAGTCCCATCATTATCAAGATTCATATTGCAAAACAAGGATTTAATAGGGGACACATCAATAACTTTTAGATCTTCATCATTATTTTCATGGAAACTAGAAGAACACGCTTTTACAAAGCAATCTTTCTTAGCACGCAACCTAGCGGTTCTTTCTTTGCACTCATCAATGGAAATTCTCATGGCTTTGAGATACTCGTTGATATCATGCTTAGGTGTAGTATATCTAAGTTTCAAAGAATCAACATCAAGCGAAAGCCTATTAACGTTCCTAGCCAAATCATCAACTTTAAGCAATTTTTCTTCAAGCAAAGCATTAAAATTCTTTTGAGAGATCATAAATTCTTTAACACTATTCTCCAAATCAGAGGGCATCTTATTAAAATTTCCATAAGAGTTGTTGTAGGAATTTCCATAATTATTAGATTACTAGGAAACGGTCTAGGATTAAAGTTTCCTCTATAAGCATTGTTACCAAAATTATTCCTACCAACAAAATTCACATCCATAGATTCATTATTATTCTCAATCAAAGTAGACAAAGGCATATCATTGGGATCAGTAGGAGCACTCTTAGTAGCAAACAATTTCATAAGTTCATCCATCTTTCCACTCAAAGAATTAATTTCTTGTATAGCATGCACTTTTTTACTAGTAGATCTTTTGGCGTGCCATTGAGAATAATTAGCCATAATGTTATCAAGGAGTTTAGTAGCTTCTCCTAAGCTGATTTCCATAAAAGTGCCTCCCACGGCCGAATCTAAAAGATTTCTAGAAGCAAAATTCAATCCGGCATAAAAGTTTTGTATGATCATCCATAAATTCAAAACATGAGTAGGGCAATGCGAATCATTAATTTCATTATTTCCCAAGATTGGGCAACATGCTCATGATCAACTTGTTTAAAATTCATAATATCGTTCCTAAGAGAGATGATCTTAGCAGGAGGAAAATACATAGAGATAAAAGCATCTTTGCACTTGTTCCATAAATCAATATTATTCTTAGGCAAAGACGAAAACCAAATTTTAGCACGATCTCTAAGTGAAAATGGAAATAACTTCAATTTAACAATATCATTATCCGTATCTTTCTTCTTTTGCATCTCACACAAATCAACAAAGTTGTTTAGATGGGTAGCGGCATGTTCGCTCGGAAGGCCGGAGAATTGATCTTTCATAACAAGATTCAGCAAATCAGCATTGATTTCACAAGACTCAACATCATTAAGAGGGGCAATCAGGGTACTAAGGAAATCATTATTATTGGTATTGGAAAAGTCACACAATTTGGTATTATCTTACGCCATCGTGACAAGCCATCCAACACACAAGCAAACAAAAAGGCAAGCGAAAGAGAGAGGAGATTGGGAAAGAGAGGGCGAATAAAACGGTAAGGGTGAAGTGGGGGAGAGGAAAACGAGAGGCAAATGGAAAATAACGTAATGCGAGGGAGATGAGTTTGTGATGGGTACTTGATATGTCTTGACTTGAGCGAAGACCTCCCCGGCAACGGCGCTAGAAATCCTTCCTGCTACGTCTTGAGCTTGCGTTGGTTTTCCTTGAAGAGGAAAGGGTGATGCAGCAATAGTAGCGTAAGTATTTCCCTCAGTTTTTGAGAACCAAGGTATCAATCCAGTAGGAGGCTCCTCAAAAATCCCACGCACCTACACAAACAAACAAGAACCTCGCAACCAATGCAATAAAGGGGTTGTCAATCCCTTCACGGCCACTTGCGAAAGTGAGATCTGATAGAGATAATATGATAAGATAGATATTTTTGGTATTTTTATGATATAGATTGGAAAGTAAAAGATGCAAATAAAAGTAGATGGAAAACTTGTATGATAAAAGATAGACCCGGGGGCCATAGGTTTCACTAGTGGCTTCTCTCAAGATAGGATAAGTATTACAGTGGGAGAACAAATTACTGTCGAGCAATTGATAGAAAAGAGTATAGTTATGAGATTACCTAGGCATGATCATGTATATAGGCATCACGTCCGTGACAAGTGGATCGAAACGATTCTACATCTACTACTATTACTCCACACATCGACCGACTCCTGCCTGCATCTAGAGTATTAAGTTCATAAGAACAAAGTAACGCATTAAGAAAGATGACATGATGTAGAGGGATAAACTCATGCAATATGATATAAACCCCATCTTTTTATCCTCGATGGCAACAATACGATATGTGCCTTACTGCCCCTGCTGTCATTTGGAAAGGACACCGCGAGATTGAACCCAAAGCTAAGAACTTCTCCCATTGCAAGAAAGATCAATCTAGTAGGCCAAACCAAACTGATAATTCAAAGAGACTTGCAAAGATAACTTAATCACACATAAAAGAATTCAGAGGAGATTCAAATATTTCTCATAGATAAACTTGATCATAAACCCACAATTCATTGGATCTCGACAAACACATCGCAAAAAGAGTTACATCAAATAGATCTCCAAGAAGATCGAGGAGAACTTTGTATTGAGATTCAAAGAGAGAGAAGAAGCCATCTAGCTAATAACTATGGACCCAAAGGTCTGTGGTAAACTACTCACAACTCATAGGAGAGGCCTTGGAGATGATGTAGAGGCCCTCCGTGGTCGATTCCCCCTCCGGCGGAGCGCCGACGAAGGCTCCAAGATGGGATCTCGCGGATACAGAAGGTTGTGCCGGTGGAAATAGTTTTTTGTGGTGCTCCTCGATGTTTTCGGGGTACGTGGATATATATAGGAAGAAGAAGTAGGTCGGTGGACACTCAAGGGGCCCACGAGGGTGGGGGGCGCGCCCACTCCTAGGGGGCGCGTTGGGCACCCTCGTGGCCGCCTCCTCTGTTGCTTGACGTCCACTCCAAGTCCCCTGGACTGCGTTTGTTCCAAAAAGATCGCTCCCGATGGTTTCATTCCATTTGGACTCCGTTTGATATTCCTTTTCTTTGAAACACTGAAATAGGCAAAAAAACAACAATTCGGGCTGGGCCTCCGGTTAGTAGGTTAGTCCCAAAAATGATACAAAAGTGTAAAGTAAAGCCCATAAACATCCAAAACGGGTAATATAATATCACGGAACAATCAAAAATTATAGATATGTTGGATACATATCAGTTATTAATCAAGTTATTATTATTGTTGGCTCATAGTGTGACCGACTACGAACTATGCCAATATCCACGGGCATGACTATCAATAGATTAAACGCACTCTCTGCAGAGGTTAGCACACTGTACCCACACCACGGAACTCATGGCCTCGCACTCCCATTCGGGTGGACCAACGACGTTCCAAAAGAACTGATCTATTGCCCATGACACTCTCCCGGCCACTCCGACCAGTGACAGCCTGGTTTTTTCCTTCTCACTTTTTCCGGATTTCTTTGCCTTTGGTTTTGAAGTTGGAGTTTTTGAATCAACTCATTTGGACTTAAACACTTGGGCATGTCCTTCATTTTCACCCAAGTGACCCATCCCTCTCAAAATCATCATTTCCTCCCTGATAAATCCCAAAATGGCCTTTGGAATATTTTTCATAAATGAAAAATATTCATTTTCCTATCTGAAAATCATTTCAGCAACATATGCTCCAAAGCAACCCTCATTTTTCTTGCCCAAAACAATCTGAGAAAATTCCCAAATATTCTTTGAACCTTGGCACACCTCCCTGTATAAAAATATGCCATACTTATTTGGAATATTTTTTCTACAGAAAATCATTTTTGTTCTGGCCTCAAAATGCAGTTTCTACAGCAAGTATATTATTCCTTGATCCAATGAGGCTGATTTTTCTTGAGCTTCATTACCCTCCTAAGAAAACCTTAACCCCATATTAGGCCTAAGCTCCTTCTAGAACCTCTCCAAAAACAGTGCCAAAGTTTTGATGTCTACTACGCAACCTTCTTCTTGTAGACGTTGCTGGGCATCCAAGTGAAGAGGTTTGTAGGACAGTAGAAAATTTCCCTCAAGTGGATGACCTAAGGTTTATCAATCCGGGGGAGGCGTAGGATGAAGATGGTCTCTCTCAAACAACCCTGCAACCAAATAACAAAGAGTCTCTTGTGTCCCCAACACACCCAATACAATGGTAAATTGTATAGGTGCACTAGTTCGGCGAAGAGATGTTGATACAAGTGCAATATGGATGGTAAATATAGGTTTTTGTAATCTGAAATTATAAAAACAGCAAGGTAACTAATGATAAAAGTGAGCGTAAACGGTATTGCAATGCTAGGAAACAAGGCCTAAGGTTCATACTTTCACTAGTGCAAGTTCTCTCAACAATAATAACATAATTGGATCATATAACAATCCCTCAACATGCATCAAAGAGTCACTCCAAAGTTACTAGTAGCGGAGAACAAACGAAGAGATTATAGTAGGGTACGAAACCACCTCAAAGTTATCCTTTCTGATCGATCTATTCAAGAGTTCGTAGTAAAATAATACGAAGCTATTCTTTCCGTTCGATCTATCATAGAGTTCGTACTAGAATAACACCTTAAGACACAAATCAACCAAAACCCTAATGTGACCTAGATACTCCAATGTTACCTCAAGTATTCGTGGGCATGATTATACGATATGCATCACACAATCTCAGATTCATCTATTCAAACCAACACAAAGTACTTCAAAGAGACCCCCAAAGTTTCTACCGGAGAGTCAAGACGAAAACGTGTGCCAACCCCTATGCATAAGTTCATTGAACCTGCAAGTTGATCACCAAAACATACATCAAGTAGATCACGTGAATATTCCATTGTCACCACAGATAAGCACGACAAGACATACATCAAGTGTTCTCAAATCCTTAAAGACTCAATCCGACAAGACAACTTCAAGGGGAAAACTCAATTCATCACAAGAGAGTAGAGGGGGAGAAACATCATAAGATCCAACTATAATAGCAAAGATCGCGATACATCAAGATCGTATCACCTCAAGAACACGAGAGAGAGAGAGAGAGAGAGATCAAACACATAGCTATTGGTACATACCCTCAGTCCCGAGGGTGAACTACTCCCTCCTCGTCATGGAGAGCGCCGGGATGAGGAAGATGGCCACCGGTGTGGGATCCCCCCTCCGGTAGGGTGCCGGAACGGGCTCCCGAGATGTTTCTGGTGGCTACAGAGGCTTGCGGCGGCGGAACTCCCGATCTAGGTTATTTTCTGGAGATTTGGGTACTTATAGGAATTTTTGGCGTCGGTCTCACGTCAAGGGGGTCTCTGAGTCGTCCAGGAGGCAGGGGGCGCGCCCAGGGGGACAAGGCTTGCCCTCCACCCTCGTGGACAGCTCGAGACTCTTTTGGCCCAACTCTTTTACTCCCGGGGCTTCTTTTGGTCCATAAAAAATTGTCAAAAATTGACACGTCAATTGGAGTCCGTTTGGTATTCATTTTCTGTAAAACTCAAACACAAGGAAAACAGAAACTGGCACTGGGCTCTAGGTTAATAGGTTAGTCCCAAAAATCATATAACAGCATATAAATGCATATAAAACATCCTAGATGGATAATATAATAGCATGGAACAATAAAAAATTATAGATATGTTGGAGACGTATCAAGTATCTGACCAGAAACTTGTTGGTTAGCTCACGTTAAATCTGGTCGGCCTGGCAGTGTGCCATCTCTTCCCCTAGACAAACACTGCATGGACAACACATTAGACACGGTTTGGCATCGCCTAGGCGTCGTTTTAACCGAGCTATCATGGTGACTGCGTGTGGACACGGGCTCTGGCACGCGTTTGACGCGCTCTGCAGTGCGCCCGAGCCTTTGTTCGGCACGTGCTCGTCTGAGCGCTCGCCGCTGACTGCCGCACCACGCCACCAGCTTCGTCTCTTCACGCTTGACTTCTCCCTGGCGCTCGCCGATGTTGGATCCGCCGCAGCAAGCATGGGCACGACGCGGCCAAAGCCACAGTGCGCCCCATGCCACTCTCTTTGTCCACGCCCACGTTCCTGTGCTCGTCTACAAGCTTCACAGTTGCCGCGTGATCGTTGAGCCCTCTTCACCCCTCCCTGGCACTCCTTGTCGTCGTGCACCACCTTCCAGAGAGCTCCGGAAGAGCCGAGAACCCCCACCCCTCCATCTATAAATACCGAGGCCCTATCCTCTCCGAGCTCATCCATCCACTGCGCCATCCACCACAAGTAGTAGAGGAGCCGCAACCCGGCTGGGCAGGCCTCGGGCCGCTGTGCTCAAGATCGAGCTCACCGGCGATCCCCTCTACTTGCCCCCACCTCTCCATTACTCCTCGAGCTCCATCGACTTCACCAGCGACTCCCTAGTGGTCCATTGGTGCATGCTGACCTGGTTGGAGCCCTTGGAACCGCTGCTTCTCGCCGTCTTCTTCATCTCCGGCGAGGCCCATCGCAGCCGCCGCTGGAGATGACGATTCGAGCTACTCTGGCCACCTCTCGATGTACCACGGGTACAGGCAGGTGCGCCTTGACCCCCTTTAGCCAACTATCCCTCTCAGATTGGCTGATGAGCCCTCTACGCCGGCGTGAGCTCCGGTGGAGCACCACCACCCCTCTGTTTCCCCCTCTCTCTCTGCACCCGATGGTCGGGGCCCACTATCAGCCTCTCCACTCGCGCCTGAAGCAGAACGAGTGGAGGCGTATTCGCAGAATACGTCTTCGACGTCACCCCTGGCATTCTTTTATTTGAATTTAATTCAAATATTTTGACCATAAACTTTCACCAGCATAACTTTTAAACCATAAGTCCAAATGAATTGATTTTTTTGCATTGTGTTTGTATTGAAAAGTTCTAGAAGCACACCAAAATGGAGATTTTTCTCTACTGTCTAGAATTTCTGGTGAATTCTGAATGATTCTTGATATTTTATTTTGCTGTTTTCAAATATTTTCAGTGGGAGAAGCTTGTCTTGAAGATAACCAGGAGGAGTGTGAACCTCCTCTGCACTAAGGCAAGCCACACCAACATTTGTATGGTGTCGTTTCAATATTTATGACCTTTCCAACTTGAATATGAGTTATTTCATGCATTTAATTATTTAAATGAATATTGCTTATGCTAGTCATTTTGTCATGGTTAAAATGCTTAGTTTACAGTATTGTTTGATGCATGTACTAGTGCGAGGTAGTAGAAGTAGTGTTGTTTGTGTGAATATGCTTTTGGATATGATCGATGGCATTTTCTTTATGTGAGTTATTGATTTTAATATATTATAGCATAACTAAAAATGATGATGTTGAAAACCAGTAAAGTAAAACAAGTGATGCTTAATGATGACTAGTGCAAGTAGAAACTTTGATGATGTTGATATGTTTACTTTTAATTATATGTGATGCATATTGAATAGTTGCATGTTCATGGCATATTGTGACTCGAGTTATTTTCATGTCAAGTTAAACCTGATGTCAATTCAACTTTAACATAATGTTGATCGAGTCATGGTTCCACTGAATCAGGTTTTTCCCAGTGCAACCACATTTGCCTTTATGGGAAGGCCAATATCCGGCCCATTGTCCTGCCTCTGGTCGGTACCTCCAATGAGGGAAGGTTATGGGCGTGCAGTACCCTGGCTCGGTAAGCAGACATAACCTTGTGTGCCCATGGTTGTTATGGTACCTTGTCCCCGTTTGGGACCGTTTAAGTTTTGCCACGACGATGGTCGTTGATGTCTTTGGTAGACACGGGGCCACCCATGACTTAGCCTAGAAGGGAGTTGGTTGGAGTGGCTGGGAGAGTGTCATGGCAATGGGAGGGTTCCGTCGGAATGCTGTTGGTCCACCCGAATAGGAGTGCGAGGCCATGGGTTCCGTGATGTGGGTACAGTGTGATAACCTGTGCAGAGTGTTTATTAAATCAATCGATAGCCGCGTCCTCGGTTACGGACATAGCTCGTGAGTAAGTCACACCATGTATGAACATGATTAAGTAATCTTGCACACTAAATTTCTATGCTTGGCACTGTTTATGTGATGAGATTTGTGAGATCATTAAAATGATCATTGTGAGAACCAAAGTGTTGGTTTTGTTTGTCATCCAAGCTTGATCAGTGTTTGGTTACGAGGTAATCCGTATGGTAAAAGAGTCCGAGGGACTCGGTGCACAAGTTGATTTCACTGCATCAGTAGTAGGTTATTGCATTGCATTTAACCTGAATAATTGTCATGCTATTGTTTGTCATTATGCTTATGCTTGATGTGAGTTTGCAAGTACATTCAATGTACTGACCTGGCATGTCATGCCAGATTTCAGGAAAGTCTTACTGGAACAGAGTGCTTCTCGTGTCTATACCGTGTCCACATCGGTGTCCCTATGCTATGGAGTTCCGCTTCGTTGTCATTCCGCTGCCGCGTAGTTATCGTGATCGATGCCCCTTCATGTTCATTAAATGATGTACATATGGTTCAGCCGCACCGTGTGTGCTGCTTGGCCTTGCTACTTGATGTAATATCGAACCTCTTTTTCCGCTAGTATCAATAAAGAGGTTGTTTTCTATACCAAGTTGTTGTGTGTTGCCAGAAGACTGGATCTCTGGGCTGGCGATGCAAGGTAAACCGGTTGCTCCGAGTGTGCATGCCATGTTGTTATGCTAATATCATGTTCATAATGAACTTGAACAACTGTTGGCTGAGTCATGGTGCCACTGAATTGAGCTGACCAGTGCAACCACATTTGCCTTTTATGTGAAGGTCCTAACTAGGTCTATTGCCATGCCTCTCGCCGGTGCCTCCAACGAGGGAAGGTTATGGGCGCGCGCTACCCTGATCAGGTAGGCGGACATAAGCCTTGTGAGCCCGAGTTTGGTTATGTGCACATGTCCCTGTTTGGGATCGTTTATTGTATTGCCACGACGGTGGCCGTTGGGTGTCTTTGGTAGACACAGGTCCACCCATGACTTAGCCCAGAGGGGAGTTGGTTGGAGTGGCCGGGAGAGTGTCATGGGTAATAGATCGGTTTTGTCGTAACACCGTTGGTCAACCCGAATGGGAGTGCGAGGCCATGGGTTCCGTGGTGTGGGTACAGTGTGCTAACCTCTGCAGAGTGTGTGTTTAATCTATCAATAGCCATGCCCGCGGATATGGGCCCAGTTTGTAGTCGGTCAAACTATGAGCCAACAATAATAATAACTTGATTAATAACAACCCCAGTTCGATGATGAGAAAGAGATTGGTTGTGATCGAGAGAGGATCACAGAGGTATCATGGATACCGAAGTTGGTTGATATTTATGTGATCGCGAGATGATCACGGAGGTATCATGGATATCGATGTTGGTAAGTTGATGCATGAGACGGTTACGAGGTAACCGCTGCATAAGAGTAAGTTGGTGCATGCGAATGTTAACTTGTTGCATGTAGTATCATCATGTTCACATGCTCATGCCATGCTAAAGTTGTATCATGTTCAGTTGTGCATGCCATGTTGTTCTGCTAGTATCATGTTTATGATTGCTTTAACCTGCTAATGCCATGCTGTTGTTTGTCTTGACTACTTTTGGTTATTGTGAGCTTGCAAGTACATTTAATGTACTGACCTGGCGTGTCATGCCATTTTGCAGGTCGTGCCTGGTTTGCTTGCTTGTTTGGTGTGGTTCCTGTGTTCGCAAGCTAGGATAAACGTTCATCACCGTTGTTCGTTGTTCCGCTGCCAGTAGAGGTTTCGCTGCCTCGAGTTGTTATGCTGCTTGCATAGAGCAACTATGGTTGGCGTAGTGTCGCCGTGTCGGTGTTATTTATTGTAATATAGGAGACCTTGTATTCATATTCGTGTTGTAATAGAGAGCTGGTTTGTTCTATGCTAAGCAGTGTCGTATTCCATAAGACTTCACCTCGATCTCTGGGCTAGAATACGAGGCATTCTGGTTGCTCTGAGCCGGGGTGTCACGGGCTTGGTATCAGAGCAGGTCTGGCTCTAAAGCGTCCTAGGATGTTGGAACGTTAGAAAATGGCAGTATAGGGTCTAGTTGTTGCCCTTGCTTGCTGCATTTGGTTGTTGCATTTGTTTGCTGCAATAGTCTTATTTTGGTTGCCCCTAACCCTTGTTTCGTGCGTAGATGGCGGTCAGCTCCCACAAGTTTAATGCCATTCCCAGAGCTCCTGGTGTTGTTCCTATTGTGTTTAATCCCACTCACCTCTCTGCTTTGCCACCCTCCTTGGCGATATGTGTCTTAGCATTTATCCCCGCGGAGATCCACCCCATTATCAAGTATTACAGTTTTCTGCCGGAGGAAGAATCCTGGAGTATGTTGCCCATGTCCATCTGTCAGCCTCGATTCCTGTTGGTAAGTGCACCTACAGTTTCCATGGTGGTTACGGTGCTACTCCCGAGCGTGCCGTTCAGCTTGCCGCAATGGCAGGAATCACCGCTCTTCGTCATCAAGAGAGCATGGTGCAAGAGAATGGTGCTTATCAATACTATCCCACCATCGTCAAGAATCCTAAGCGAATCAAGTTCCCGTCTGTCAACACCCAAGAAGACCCTGCTATCTTTGCCATGTCCCGTTACATGACGGTCGAGTGTCTTCTTATTTCCGAGTTAGTCCGAGACGCCATTTGAGCCAGAAGATCGCTTGGTGCCACCCTACATCAGTCTCCGCCATCTTCTCCAACCCCTCCACCTCGTCCCTCCGGAGTTTCGGAGTCAGCAATTCTGCTTGCTACTCCCTTAGCTTCTTCGTCAGCTCCCGAGCGTTTGCTCAAGCATAGGGTGTAGTCCTTAGTGTAGTGCATGTACATTTGCTCTAGTATTATGCTTGTGTGTGCCTGTGTGGAGTAGTTTTGTAGCTTGTTTGTTGTGTGCTTTGTTGCAATCGATTGTTTTCTCGTGCTTCTTTGTTTTGAATCTTCGGTGTTACCCCCTTATGGAAAGTTTCTCATTAACCGACACCGGATCAGAAGAAGCCATGAGAAGTAAAGATGTACACCAAGGAACTCAGTTAAAAGCAATGAGATTTTCAGCTGATAACATTGTATTGCAGACATCCAGTCTGGATACAAATTATATTATGCTCAGACTTTCAGTAACACGTACCCGTCAGAGATACATGTTTATTGCAGCAATGATTAAACCAGCAAGAAGACAAAATTGGATCCAAGTCAAAGGTATGGTTCGTACAAAATGATTGATTCTGCAGCGAGTCAGTTTTGAAGCATGCGACACCCAGAAGTCAGTCCAAATATGCAATGAATTCAGCGAGAAGAACGGTCAGACAATTCTTGTCATACAAGTAATTAGCAGCCGGAGTGACAAGAATATATATATTATTTGGTTCACGAAGAAAATCAGTCCAGTCCTTCTCCACAATTTATCAGCGAAGCGTACAGGACAAGATTCCCCCGGTCTGCATCAGTAAGGTACAAATGGATTCCCATGCAAGATATCCAGTCTTCTCAATAAGATACTGCAAGAAGCTTCTGGCATAAGGTACCGAATCCTCCCCAACAAGTCTTTAAGGGGGGAACATTATGAGGTACGCTATCCAGTCTTCCTCAGCAAGATATCCGCCGAAAGCTTCAAGCACAAGCCATCCAGTCTTCCTCAGCATGATAGCCCGGTGGCTTCCAACGCAAGCTGCCCAATCTTTTTTAGGACGACACTAGTACAAGATATTAAACAGTGAGTTGTCAGCGTATGGCAGTGTTTTCCAAGTGTTAATCTGCAACAGTTGGTCAGAAACAAGAATTAGTCAAAACAAAGGTATGCCTCGAGAATCAGATATTTCTTCATACAACGAGTATGATGTCAAGTTCATGCAAGTCCTTCGCACAAGGAAGAATTCACGGTACACATCCGACAACCTCATCGGTTATTCAAGAGACATAAAACTAGTGGGTGATGCAAGAATCAACAAGTCTTGAGGAAAACACAATATTGAGACACCATCTTGGCAGTAAATATCAAGATTAGACCCGCACACCCGACAAGGTGATGTTATTAATCCTGTCACTGTCCGGCATAGTCAACAACAGTAACGAGATCAGTACAAGCACATGTGAACCTGGCAGATATATGGAGGCATGAAACATCAACAAGGCCAAGGTATGCTTGCAAGATATTGCACATTACATTACTCAGGGCCGCGAAAATAGTCAAGGATATATAAGGCCTAGCTGTTTCAGTTATAGATCCAAATGAATAAAATAATAATGAAGGAGCAAGACCAACAATACCGGAATGCTGAAGTATTGTGAAAACAACGCAAGACAGTCTTATTCCACATCAAACCCAAGTGAAGATACGCCTAAGAGGTGTACTCCATTGTAGTAAGGACCTCATAGCAAGGGTACTAGCTCAGTCCATGGTATATGCTCAGCATTGTCAGCATTGAATACCCGAGTCTTTCAAGTCTGACCCAAGGACAACTCAATATATTGACCTTAGTAATCATGCTAAAGTATCGCACTACCTACTATCCCCATGAGTATACCGGCAAAATGAAGAATCAGTGTGAGAGCACATACTTTGAGGATTGTTATCCCTCGCATATGGGAAGCAATTACAGAATAGCCTGCCATGAATGGGATCTTTGCCAAGATCACTGCCAGTGAATTCTGCAAATGGTATCATCAGGAGATGGTGCATTTTTCTATCAGTCACGTCAAGCGATAGTCAACCCTTCGATACAAATTGGATACTCAAGACTGTGAAGCCAGTCAAGATAAGTCAGAAACTCCTGCAAGATGTGAGAATCCATCAAAAGAGCAGGTATGATTCATATTACTATTTTGAACCCAGAAGGCATGCATATATATATGTTCGAGCAGCACGATGCCTGGATAGAAGAGATTCTTTGTTCCACAGGAAGATGTGTTCCAAACTCCGTGGAATATCCTCGGTACTCGATACTGGAATAACATCGCCAGCAAGGATCAATATCGAGAAGGACACATATGTTAGTAATGATAATGTTTCGGATCTCAGCTAAGCCAGTAGACATGAAAGACAAATTTGAGTCAGTATGAACAGGAACATATGAGGTAAATCCTGTTAGAATGTCAGATACGATGAAGCAAACCACCCCAGATCAAGGCAGTAAGTCAGATCCAATTCAGTGGGAACATTATATGAGAGAAAATAGGAGAAACCCGAGTTGGAAATGATCTCTTCAAGTCAGAATAATTATTTATCCCTAAGCAACCAAATCCAGAGGACAAGATTTCTTTAAGGGGGGAAGGTTTGTAACACCCTGTATTTTGCCCTTTTCTTTTTCTGATGATTTTCTTGGATTTCTTGATTTGATTTGCTTTTCTGTGGCTATGTGGTTCCAAAACTTGGGAAGGTCATGTCTTCCTAGGTTTTATAGTGGCTTGTCATCCTCATTATCATCCCAAGATCATGTCATTTTCATCCTTGACCTAATCCAATATTCTTTTTCTTGGGATATTCCTTTTCTATTGAAGGGATAACCCTTCAAATCCTAGGTTGTGAAGCAATCTATATTTCTGTCACTCCCAAAATTCCCCAATAATTCTCATAAATTGTTTGGGTCATATCTTTCTCAAATATGTCAAAATCCTTCCTTGGCATCATCAAAGATAATTCACAAATATTCCTTTTCTGATTCTGCCCTAAGTGGTGGTTTGAGAAGGAAGTGCCATTTATCTTTGCGTGATTGACCCCAAACTTTTTGGACATCTTTTCCTGTCCATATAATTGCCCCATGCCAAAATTCAACTCAATTTGCTTAGTAAATATTCCTGAGCAATTTTTCAAAGTTCATGTCTGAGGGAAGACAGTGTGAAGGAAGTACTAGCTAGGCATATCCAAATGAGTTGAAATTTTGCAAGGTCCTTCATATGATGAAATGATCACAAGGTCCTTGATATGATGAAATGACCACTTTCTACCAAATATGAGCTCATGTAACTCATCTATGTGAGCCCAGCTCTAAATATTAGTTTCTGGTTAGATTTTTAGTTTGTGAAGCAACCATATTTTATATTGCTTCAATTAAGTTGAAAATTTACCAGGACATTCTCCTATCCATATTAACTCCCTCCACCAAGTTTTGGCCCATTTCATATAGCCAATTGCCCTGTGCATTTTTTCCAAGTTTTTGTCCAGAGAGATGCTTTAAGAAGCAAGTGCTAGTTTGGTTAATCCAAATGGCATGAAACTTTTGGTCGTCTTTATATCTTCAAATCATTGGGCCATGACCAGTTTTCAGCTCATTTCATGCAATTAAGTGAGTGCTGCTTTATAATTCCCAAATCTGACCAGTAGGGGTCTCTCTACAGCAAGTGCACTCTAGACAGCTCCATTTCGTCTGATATTTGGCTACCACAGTTACCCTAGCTTGTGATCAAGCTAGGCCAAAGCCCAGAGTTAGTCTCCTGTTCTAGCTCTCACAATTCACATCAAACACCTTGCTGCTGAAATGTTTTGGCTCCTCCTCCAAATCTCTTCTTTGCCCCTGGACAGATTTCTTTCTTCATTTTGACTGAGGGTAGCATGGTCTTTCTCCTAGACATGATGTGGCGATCACCTGCCACTGCGTATGCCAGTTCACGCGGTGACCACGGGTCGCGACCAGCCAAACTCGTGCTCTAGCACGTTGTCGTCGCTGTTCCTGTTGTTTCCCTCCTCGTCTAGACGCCAAACCTAGTACACGAGCTAGCCCGTGCTCGACTGCATCAATCTACGTTGCTGCCCTGCCCTGCATCGATGTGGTGTGGTCGCCATCGCCGTGCCCGTGCCACTACGAGCTGTTGTCCTCCATTAGAGCTTGGCTCTAGCTCGCCTGTGAGCTCTAGAGGCTTCCCCGCGACCTATTTAAGCTGCCCCGACCTCCTCCGCTCCTCACAACTCCCTCCCTCGCCTCATTTGCTCCCCGGAGTCGCTAATCTCGCCGGAGTTCACCGTTTGTTTTCGATGTTCGCTGGAGTTTGAGCTAGTCCAGCCACCTCGAGCCCCCTCTCCTCCTCCCGAGCCTTCCTCCGAGTTCCCCTCCTCCTGGCGGTCCTCCCCATCCCTTCCGTTTGTCGCCGGAGCACTCGTGTCCGTGCCTCCCCTCGTCCGGCCGTTGCGTTTGTCCCGTGTCTGAGGCTGTCACCACCGTCCCAGGCCTCCTCTCGCCTCCCTGGCATCACCACCAGCTCCTCCACTCCACCACGAGCCGTCCCACCCACTCAACCTCGCCGGAGCTGTCCGTTTCACTAAAGATCATCACCACCACTGTCGCCTCTGTCTCCTCCCTGGCGCCGCCCCTCCCCTCCTCCATACTCCTCTCCGGCAGCCGTTGCCACCCTGAACGAAGGCGCCATGCTGCCCCGCACCCGCCGGTGGCCTCGCCCCGGCCGGGGTGGCCTGAGCCGGCCGGCCCCTTGGCCGCGCCCCTCCCCTGTCTCGGCTCTATTTCACGAGCGGAACAGAAGCGCGAGGAGGAAGAAGACGACCGAGGCCAGGCGGGCCCCATGATGCCCCCAACCCCAGCTGTCATCCGGAGTAACCCCAGGTCCAGTCAGATAAGTGGAAACGTATTTCCAGAAATACACTATCATTAAGTGAAAGTGTATTCCATTTCTTCTTCGGCCCGAAGTAGGCTTTCCATATTCTGAAAGCGTATTTTTCTAAAGGCGCTTTCTGTTTTCTGCTCCAGGGACTTGTTAGTGATGAAAATATTCACAAACAGGTCCCTGATATTCTACACCTCATAACTCCGCAATCGTAGCTCCGATTGAGGTGAAACCAACGCTCACTTCTTCGTCTCATCGAGCTCTTTATGTTGGTGTCATTTTCATAAGGTGTTCACACTGTGAAAATGACAATGGTGCCCTTTCCCTTATCAGCCCACTCCGAGAGAGAACCGTCCGACCGTGGCTTCATCGCACTTCTTCCCAGAGTCTTTGTCACCCCCAAGCAAGCCACAACAGCCACTTGCATGATAGCCATGTAGTAGCCATGGTTTCTACTTGAATATTTAATAAAAGTTTTCCCATTATCTTCCTGCTTTTTTGCTACTACTGTCGTTGTTTCGGTTATGCTCGTGATTTCATGTTCACCTTCATGCTATGTCCGGTGCATCTTGTTATCTTGTACTACTTGCCAATATCATGTTAACATGTCATGCTTGATAGTAGTAGTACATGCTAGTAGTAGTGATGTTCCGTCGGATACATGTTTACCGTCTGTTATTCAGTATTGTTGCTATGTATGTTTCGTTACATCTAGTTGGTTACATACTTACTTGGTAGTGTTCTTGCTATGTTCTTGCATGGTATTTATTCATGATGCCAGTGGTCATGCTATGCTTATGGTAGAGTTATGCTTGTGTTATTCATGCTCGTCAATATGCCAGGCTCATTCAGATATATGATTCATTGTGGTTATGCTTGATGATTATGTTGCACCCCCATGTTGATATCATGCTCATGCATTGTAGTTGCATCATGTTATTTTATTATGGTTCAGCTTATTGCATTCAAGTTTAGCCGGATAATAATGAACTTGAATAACTGTTGGTCGAGTCATGGTGCCACTGAATCGAGCTGACCAGTGTAACCACATTTTCCTTTTATGTGAAGGTCCTAACTAGGTCTATTGTCATGCCTCTCGCCGGTGCCTCCAACGAGGGAAGGTTATGGGCGCGTGCTACCCTGATCAGGTAGGCGGACATAAGCCTTGTGATCCCGAGTTTGGTTATGTGCACATGTCCCCATTTGGGGCTGTTTATTGTTTTGGCACGATGGTGGCCGTTGGGTGTCTTTGGTAGACACGGGGCCACCCATGACTTAGCCCAGAGGGGAGTTGGTTGGAGTGGCCGGGAGAGTGTCATGGGCAATAGATCGGTTTTGTCAGAACACCATTGGTCCACCCGAATGGGAGTGCGAGGCCATGGGTTCCGTGGTGTGGGTATAGTGTGCTAACCTCTGCAGAGTGTGTGTTTAATCTATCGATAGCCATCACTACAAAAAAATACACTTCCATGATGATACGTGTTTGTCATAGTAGGTCATGTTTTCGGTCATGCATGTACATCCATGACGATTTTATGACAGAATCAAGATAGTCATACCTGTGCTGTCGTAGAAGTGTTCCATGACATTACCAAAATTATCATCATGGAAGTGTCCACTTCCGTGATGATAAATCACGCGTCATAGAAGTGCTTTCATCAAGGGTGACCGACACATGGCATCCATCGTAACGGCTCGCCGTTAAGCTATCAGGTCTGGTTTTGGATCCGATAACCCGTTAACAACCCGGACCAATGGTGATTTTCCACGTGTAAAATTCTCATTGGCCGGAGGAAACACGTGTCTGCTCCTTGGTGGGCCAGATGTCGCCCGTCCATTGGAGGAGACATGCCTATGGTACGTCGACACATGGCAGGGCCGAACAGAGGCCCATATAGGTTAAAAAGGCCGGCCTAGTCAAAGGCCCATAGTACTTACTCAGGTACTAGTGGGCCAACCCAATAATGACCTGGTTAATAAAGGCCCATTTACAGTCCAAAGCCAGATCTGGCGCGTTAATTGTTCGCTGAATATTTGGGCCCAATTACAGCCCAGTGACTTTCAGCTTGTTAGAGGCCCGATGTAGACATGGGCCCGTTTCAGCTTGGTGTGTCTTTTGGCCTGGGAATGGCCTGTGCTGCCCATGGTCCATATATGGTCCAACGCGACATCCGACCCACTAACGGCCCGTGATAAAGGTGGCAACAAGTCAGCCCAACATGACTTTGGGCCTGTTAAAGGCCTGTGGTATAATTCGGCCCATTGATGCCTGTACTAAGCTTTCGGCCTCTTAAAGGCCCATGATATCAGTGGGCCAACTAAGGCCCAAGATATGTTTCGGCCTCGTAACGGCCCGTCATATAACTGGGCCAAAAAAGGCACGATCTACATTTTAGCCTACTGAAGGCCCGTCAATGACTAGTGAAAATTGAGGCCCGACATGCATTTCGGCCTGCTAAAGGCCCATGGTTTCTTCTAGGCCGTAACAGGCCAGTAAAATATTTAGCCTGTTAATGGCCCAATGCTACCTAGGCCAAACTAAGCGCTGGGTCCACAAAAGGCCCAACTAAAATTTGGGCCGAATATAGGCTAGAGTAAGTTGTGGGCCTAGCGCAAAGTGTGAAGGCTCCAATCATTTGGGCCCAAAAAAGATGCATGCTGGCCCAATTATGGCCTGCTAAAAACTAGGCCCCTTAGAGGCGAATGTTTCGGCCCGTTCGACTACATCAGATTTTTTTCAGATAGCGAATGATGGTAGTAACTAGTTGGAATTAAGAACAAACCTACTCTATACAATAAAGAAATTACGACATAGTAATTTAGAATAAACCTACACTATATAATAAATGATTTATGGTATATTACATCCACTGGGCATCGAAGTTCGCCACCAGTGATCATAAAGCGCAACGAAGAAGCAGATTACAAAAATTGGGCACCATTGTAGCGTAACAAAATAATACTAAACCGAGACCACTTCCAATATAGTTCAAGAAAGGTTAGCCTTGCGCGGGAACTGCTGCGCAAGCTGCTGAGCAAGGCTGCGAGACCGTCCTAGCATGTCCGTCATAGCTTCCAGGTGTAGTTGTTTAGCAATGAGGTTCTCATTGGTGTTCTCCACAATCTTTCTTAGAGATAGGACTTCAATTCAAAGTTGAGTTGCATAATGCCTTTCTGCTGGAACTTGGGACCAAAGAAGTCGAATTGATTCAGACAGCGAATTCTATGAGCTTGTCTGACTGCTAGTCTCAAGTAACTTGAACACTTCATCAAGACAAGACTTTGGGGTTGTCTCGCTATCTTCAAGATGTTTTGCCTTCTTTGCTGCAATATATGTTGGGTTTGTCTCACAACCTTCAGCAGACTTGTGCATGCCATCAGGCATATCACCCTGAAAGAAGCAGAGAGATAACAAGTTTTGCACGTGTATAAACAAAGATGATAACTGTGCTATCAATTCCATCCAATTTCAAATTAGAAAATAAAGAGTAAGTTCAAAATATCAATAGCATAATTTGGCATTGTTCATAATGCGTGGAGCTTCACCACACTACTGGATTACCATGTCAACATAACAAGCATAGATGAAGGGCAAAGACAATCATTGTATCTATTTTGGTTAATGTGCATGGCATGTTGTTCATATCATCAGCCACATCAGTAAGATAAAACAGGAGATGACAAGGTGCAAATGTGGTTGCTTCACCACACACTGGATTATAGATCCACAAAAACAAGCATACATATATGGAGTATTGAGTAATGTGCATGGTATGAGTAAGGAAATTGGTTTTACAAGTAAAACTTGGAAGTTATGGTTCTTGCGAACATGCATTTTGATAGAAACAACAAACTAAACAACAGTAAATGATAGGGAGTATGAGCAAATTAAACAGCAGTTGAGGATAAAAACTTTAGAAGGACCGACTTACATTAATAGTTAACATCGGCTTTATAATGCCCTTCTCCATGTCAAGGGAAGGATAACTCAAGAATTTCAGCACAAAATCTTCTTCATAAGCATTGCATGTACTCTACATTTTGTAGAGAGTAATTATAGATATGATAATACTAGAAGGGATAGAGGATAATGAAGATAAGATGCAGATTGATACTACATAATCAACTACCAATCCCTGGAAGCACAAGCGTTCCAGGACAAAATGTACTGACAAGAGCAATGGGCTACACTTCTGCACTGACATTGCTTGTGTATTCAACTTTTTGGTAAGATTAAATATAGATCTGATCTTTTTTAGTAAATGGTGGGCGAGGGAGATAAGATGCAGAACGCTATACAATGAAACAATCCCTCTTCCCATAATACAAGAGTGTTTTGAACACAGGTGTACTGTACAAAACGTTCTTATATTATGGGACGGAGGGAGTAGCTGTTAATGTAAGTACAGTGATAGACGATGTTCAGTCCTTACAAGAGGATTGCAGAGCTAAACCTCTTCAAAAGCATTGGGTTGATTCTAAATTTATGTAAGGGTCCATACAGATCTTATAATGTCCACCAAATGGACGATAACGAGGCTAACATGTGCAGTGATGCTACATAATCAAACAACTATGAAAGTAAGTATGGTCATACAGGGCAAGAGGTACTCACAAAAGCAATGAAGTGTGCAGTATAGTTGCGAGATTCTATTGTCCCTTGAGAATGAATGTTCTTCTGCTAACAGTTTTCATACAAGTGAGACGTTAAGGCAAATGCAGAAATGTAGTTCAAATTGTGATGTGATATCATAGACAGTACCTTACGCTGCAGATGAGACCAATGTGTAACAAGATATTTCCAGTCATTGTCGGATAAATGTAGCACTGGAGACTTTACAGAAATTTCGTTTAGAGGCTTGCCATCGAAGTGCGCTTGCCTCAGGTAGGAATGATACTTCATCAACGAGTGCTTGAAAAGCGCAACCAACCCTTGCTCGTCTTGACAATCCAGTTTGGTCCTCGCCTATTTAAAAGAATGAAATCTTGTGTCTTCTGTCAGCAAAAACATATGCAGTAATTACCAAGAATAACATTAGTACATTACTTACGCGTAAGTTGCGGAGGAAAACTGGAAATTGTTCTGTATTTGCGGTATAATCTTTCCATGATGGAAAGATGTGCACAAAGTTCCTGACAACAATAAGCTTCGTCTTCTAAACTGGGAAGAAATGGAACAGGGGTCCTATTTGTTGCAATTGGGGCTCTCTCTGGTTTGAAAAGGGATTTGGCAACTGGATTTGGTGTACTCTTTGCTGGAATGGGGTTTTGTGTCATAGAGCTGGTGCTATGTCAACTGGCATCATCATACTGTTTGCTGCAGTTGGGGTCTGCTGAGTTGGCGCATCAGAAATGACCAGTGTGATAGGGCTAGAGTCTACTAGAGTTGGGGTGTTTTGTGGGTCAGGTGATATTGCAACTACACCTAATGGGCTATTTGATTTATCAGGTGTCACTACCTTTTCCAAATACTTTGCTTGTGCTCCTCCATGATCAGCAATTTCCCTCTTCCTTTTGAATGTCTGATACACAAGAACAACATTTTAATGGATAAATATGGTATGATGACAGATGGAATATGTACTGAAAATGGATAGGCAGGGCGTATTCACATACACGATGTGTAAACTAAGCTAATGGCAGTGTAACAAAGTAGAAGCAATGCAAAGCATCAGTTGCAAGATATGTGCGACCAATATAACCTTGGAAAGTTAGAGCAAGCTCCTTGATGGGTGAATAATATAGGGCATTTGCCTCTGACTCCTCCACTATGGAGCTACATTGACTTAGGTCTCCCTCTAGCTCAGAATCACTGTTAGGATCATATTCTAAGCATGAATCTGTAGGTGGAGAGCGTTTGCATTGCATTGCATCCAGACTTGATTTTAGTCCCTTAATGCCAAGTTTGACAACCATGGCATTGTTCTGCTTTATTCTTTTCATGTGCGCAATGTCATAATCATTATGATGTTGTTCAAAATCTGAGATTCATGAAAACATAAAAAGTAGTCAGATTATCTATGGAATGCATTGCGGATTCAACTCAAAGAGTGTCTCCCTATAAACCCCTGCATATGCAAAGTTCACCCCCAACCGTGCTGACTAGACCACACACAGAAATACAAACCACTTATGTCTCTATAACAGGCAGACACACATTTCAAAACTGTAGTAGGAACATTAGAATCATATCAAATTCGTATTTGAACAAATAAACTAAGGAATTATGAGTGCATAATGTTTAGCTTCAAGGGTGGAGTGTTGGTAGTGCGACACAAAGCAAGTAGGCAGATTGTATTCCATGTAAAAGATTGTAGCCTATGTAAAAGCTGGAAATGACACTTTCTTTCTATGCAATGCAGTGTTCCTTGCCCACACATGATGGAAGAGATCACACCGAGAAATACTATTCACTCATGTCTACGGTTCCAGTATTTTGAAACAGGGTGGTCCACCCTAAAAGAATATTGACAACAAATATGGCAAGGCAAGCATAGATGTAGTGAATCAATCATTTACTTGTGAGCTTACTAGGACAAGTATGTAGAACTGTAACTGCAGTAAGAGACCGTCCAAAATCTGAATCAAGAAGTTTGTCTAACACTTATTGTTTGCAACTAATCGACGTGAATAATTGGATATCATATCGAAGTAAGTAAGACAAGTAAAATTGTCAACAAAACTGGCCTACAGTATAAATCTGGGCCAATGTCACTACGACCAACAATCCAAAATGACTAGTATCTGTTCCTAGGGCCGGAATTTTGAAACCCTGTGAACTTTACAAGTACTAAAGATTACTGAAATACATCTGAACCATTAAGTGTAGGTAGCACTCAGCACACAACAAACCCTAATGACAGTCCAGCCTAATTAGTAATGAATCAATTAGAAAATGGGTGATGACGAGTGGCTGCTGAGTGTTGAGGATGTATCTTAGGATAAATTGGGTTGGCTTAGTGGGTGCTGCATGCCTGAGCCCTGAACGGGCTAGGAAGGTAGGCACGGCGGCGCGCCCGGGCAGCGGTGACGCTGTTGGGCGAGCAGCTCCTGACCTCCTGTTAGTCCGGCGTCTCCTCCTAGAGTCATGTCGTCTGGGGACGGCAAGTCGTCGGCGAGGCAGGCGGCTAGGGGCGAGTAGAGATCGGAAGCGCGCAGCAGAACAGAGGGGAATCGGGGCCTGGGACGACCCAAAATCCCAGGGTGGGCTGCGGCTCACCGTGGGCACCCTGTAGAGATACACACCCGAGCGGCGAACATGCATTTTCGAAACTAAATTAGGAACATTTAGCTAACCAATTAAATGACTCTGTTTTAATAATATCAGATTCGTATTTGAGCAACTAAGCTTGTTTAGCTTGATGGGTGGAGCAGTGCTATTATGACACGAAGCACATATTTTGATCATATAGTGATCATAAAAGGGGGAAACCCTAAGCATCTTTTTAGCAAAAGAGGGTTTCCCCTCCGATTTCTACTAAAGAAACCACCACGGAACCAACATGATCAATTAAACCCTAAGCATGATCAATTAAACCGTATTATGACTACGCCATGGCAGATTTAAAGCTGCAAACTGGAGAAATGATATTTAGCATCCATTGTTTGCTTCAAACTAAGAACTAAATTCTAAGAGCTGAAAAGAAAGTAGAGTAACCAAGCTACGATCTATTTTCTGGTTGAGATCAAAAAGTTGAGGAGATATGAAGTACCACCGCTCTTGCGGCGCCATGTAGGCATTGGGGGTGCAATGGCTGTCGGTGGCGTTGAAGCAGAACTGCAACGGTAGACGGGTGCATCGGGGGATAAGTCCCATTGCGGTGGAAGAGAAGGTCGTGTGAGCGGCCCCGGCAAAGAGGACAACGGCGCCGATGAAGCGAGAGGACATGATGCAAGGCTCTTGGTCTGTCACCATGGATGAGAAACGTCCATCTCTAGCAGTGGACGACGCGGTCTTGGTAGGCCCTCCGGCATGGTGGAGGACGGTGGCGATGGATGGGGTGGAGGACGGCGGCGATGGATGGGATTGCGGACGGAGGAGGCTGGTGTGGAGATGGTGTTCTAGCGCGAACGGTGTATGAATGGGAAAATTGAGGGAGAGGTACGGGGAACCATGTTTTTGGGACGCGCCTGTTTTAAATATGGGAAAGTTAGGAACTTAGCCCCCGTTTAAAATTTGGACGTCTCATTGGTTGGGGATAGGACGGTAATCTTGCATCTCGCCAATATTTGCCCAGAGCGATTTAGGGCGAGGAGAGGGTGTTTTGGCGCCCATGGTTGGCGCCCACGGTGTATGAACGAGGCTGACAGGTAGGGCGGTTGTGTCACGTCTGAGTGAAGTTACAAACCTACCCCTATTGAAAATATCTACCTACATTGATTTTGGCTGAGTCGAGTTTGTTTTGCCGCCCACCATGTATGAATGGGGAAATGGAGGGAGAAACAAAGGTCTTTTGGACGAGCTTGAATCAAATGTGTTTTGCCGCCCATGTTTGGCGCCCACCATGTCGGAATGGGCTCAGAGGCGGTCGTTTCACGTCTAATTGAAGTTACTAACCTACCCCTATTGAGAGCAGTGGAAATCGGGCCGATGGATTGTCCGTGTAATGGGTAGACAGTAATTTCCATCTCCCAAACACTTGGATTCGGGAAGCCGACATGGGAGTGCACATTTTGCCGCTTCTTTCGAATTTTGGGACAATAAGCACCCACATTTACCCTGGCAACTAAATTCGAATCCATTTTGTATTCCTAGACGAATCTTTATAAATCATTCTATGTGTTTTTATATATCTTCAAAAGCACGACAAAGATGTATTCCACTGTCATATATGAATATGATTTACAAATACCGATACTCAAATTCAGAAGTTAGAATCCAGTTTAAGGTGAATTCGAATATTTGGAACACTTTATGTCCAACCCAAATGTCACACGCAGCATAATGTGTACTTCCATTTAGATATGTACACAAGCGATGTATCAAGATTCAAATACCGAGTCAATCAACGAAGAAGTTACATAACTAACAGACATAGAAACACTTATAGAGTATATGGATCAATAATATCAACTAACATACATAAGTCAGGCCATTGTACTTTTTTTGCTAGAACAACATCCTTTTTTAGCGAAGCTACTACAACAACTTGGCCCTTTCTGATGTGTGCCACTTATGGTTCATCTATACTACTATTATTGCTGAATGCACATTCAGCCCGATTGGCATATTTGTAGGTTTGGCACAACAATCAAAATGAAATGTCTCTGAGTCTTATCAATTAATACAGACTTGTGCTCAAATAAAATTATAAACCAAAAAACAAAAAACAATCATTACATGATCTCTAAAACAAATGGTTTGATTGATTGCATGAACAAACAACACAAAGGTTATTCAACGATGGAAAGAACATTTCACCTATGATTTACTAAGTGGGACTTTAATTTCCTTTTTCCTTCAGGACCTTAACAATGCGGTCGGTCTCAGCTTGCTTCGTTTTGAAATCCACCAAATATTTAATGGTTGTCTTCAATACTGCTTGTGATTGTGTTGTTGCTTCCTCAACATGTCAATTTCATCTCTAAGTGCAGAAGCAAAATCTCTTTCTACCACTAGTTTAGCCTCTAGAGCATCAGCAGTTGGCAATTCATAATACAGATTGGGCCGGTGCCACTGCTCTGGGATGATACAACGTCCATGAGGACCTCGCTCTTTGATCTTGGGCTAACCTGTTTTGCCATTAAAGTTCCGATTGGATTCTGAAAAGTTGAAGTTAGCAAAACATCTCAACTAGGAGTTATAACAGCAAAACAGTTAAACAAACAAGGAATTAAAGAGTTTCAGTTGGATGCTGAAAAGTAGTTATTAACATCATTGTAATCGGTTGTTGCAGCAGCAAAGAAGTTAAACAAACAAGTTTTGCAAAAGGTGCCTGTTGTGGTATTGGAGTTTCTCTTGGATCCTGAAAAGTTGAGTAGCCAGTAACGTGATTAGAACAACCGGTTGCATCAGCAAAGCAGTTAAACAAACAAGTTTTGCAAATGGAACCTGTTGTGGTATTGGAGTTTCTCTTGGATCCCAAAAAGTTGAGTAGTCAGTAACTTGATTAGAGCAACAAGTCACAACAGCAAACCTGTTACACAAATATATTTTTGAAAATGTACCTGTTGTGCAATTGGACTTCCAATTGGATCCTGAAAACTTGAAGTTGGTAAGATGATTACAGCAACAAGTTATAGCAGCAAACCAGGTAAACAAGGAAGTTTATGAAAACATACCTGTTGTGCCAACGGAGTTTCAATTGGATCCTGCAAACTTGAATGTTAGCAATCAATAAATAAAGTTTTGCAAGAGCCATAAGAAACTAACATCAAACTAGTAAAATTAACCAGTTTTGGCAACGTATTTAATTACACATGAACTAATAAAACTAACAAGTTCTTGGCAACGTATTAAAGTAACAAGTCAGTACCGTTTACCAGCAACACAGACATCTGTATATTCTTTGATGTAAGCAAAATGATTCCAACACATATATAAGTTAAAAAGATGGTGTCCCTCATATAAACCTGACAGTTGTCTATCTACGAACATGCAAACATTACTAGTGCTACAAATGATAACATCAAACCATTTAAACAAACATGGTATCAGAACATAAATTACACGTGAATTCTGCTGCACCCTAGAAGTACATATGACCAGCTATCTACGTGCTTAAGTAGCTATTTAAGTTCAGGCAAATAGGTAATTCTTAACAGTAAGTATCAAACACATAGATAGGCGCAGTCTATAATAGGATTAACAGGCTATGGCATTATGTAATCAGTAGCAAACTAAATTAAGCCAAGCAACATAATTGAACAATTTTTGCAATAAGTGGCTAACTAAAATTCCGAGAAGCAGGTAACTGAACTTACGCTAGCTCTTTGTACAGGAACATGCAACTTCTTTTTCGCTTACAAGGTTCTATGAAGGAGTCCATGGCATCAATTGCTTGGATACGCAGTCCCAATACTTCTTTTTTCCCACACTGCATTGGTAATTCGAATGGTTAATCTGGTAAGATGGCGCGTCCTTCATATGTTATACGAGGACGTGTAGTCAGACTAGTTGTAGCCACACACATCACACTGACTTTTACTATATATTTCATGCGATTACATTTGGCATATCGAGATCTAAGCAATCTACAATAGGATGAAACGACTGGCATCCTTCACATTATTGGCGAACTCAGTTCATAGAAACAAGAAATTCAACCATTCTGTGGGTAAATCAAAAGGGCCACTGGAATATTTTTCACTACCCCAATCATACACGCAAAAAGGGGCAACGCCACCATAGGGGCTGGTATGGGCGGCCGCCTCGGGTGGCTGGAAAGTGTGCACCTAGTTTGAGTCGTCTAGGTTGGCCCAAGATGGTTTTGTTCGTCCCAACGCGCGAGCAGGCAATGTAAAAAATGAAGAAAAATGTTGGATGGGCCAATAACATATGTGCAAGGTAGGCCCTATAGCAGGCTTGCGGCCCAAACGAGTGCCTCCCATATCGATCGACAGTAGGAAAAAATTCCAATTCATTCGCTCCAACCTCCAGTCTGGTTTGCTCCTAACCTAGCCGCCGCTGGACAGACCGACACAACACTTCCTCGCACCCTCATTGGAGGGCGGTCGCCGAGCTTCAAGCGAACAGAAGGACAATAAGATGAAGATCCAACCCTGGGTATAGCCAGCATGAGAGCCAGCTGCGGCAGCACGGGCATGGCATCGAGCTTGCACAAACGGACAGTCGCAGCTTGCAACAGTAGCATGCGCAACGAGCAGGTACATCACATCCCTAATTATATCTAATTCAACTGTTCAATTTCTGGCCAATAGTTAAACCTGATGGTGTTGTAAAACTACTTGTATGTAGGGTATCTATGAGAAAATGAAACCAATTTTTGCTTATTTTATAACTCCCCCAATCAATACTGAACTGACTGAATCTGATGTATCTAATCAAGTTTCCGGTGCAAACATACAAGCTTATGTTGTTCTTGAGCCTGAAGTGTCTAATGAACAAACTGCTAATGAAGGATTTGATGCAAATATTTTACATGCTCCCGGTGATGCACATATAGTGTCTAATGAGGGATCTAATGTAACCATTTTGCAAGCTCACATTGAAGGATTTAGTGTGTAATGATGATCTGCTATGTTGAGAGAGACATAGACATTTGCAGGCATTGATGACAAGCAAACTATAGTACATTTCCATGGCTTGAGGAAACGCCGAGTCCATCTACCAGAAAGTCCCTATATCATGACAACATAGCATACATACTTTTCTAATCTATTGTTTCAAACTATTGGCATACTTATGCAGGATAGATATATTGATATGCAGTTTGCGCACTGGCTATAGGTGCAATTACACTTTGATATTTTCAGCCAGAGAACGAATAATTCAAGTAGGTACAAACCATGTTAGTAGTCCTTGTACACCATGTTGCATTTTGTGTTTTTTGGTGCTTGCATCATTTAGTGTTTTATAATCTGAACTACTTTGGATCATTAGCTAGTTTTCAAAGTGCATGTAGCTTCACATTTCTCAAGTTATGTTGATTTCTGGAGTGCAAGTGCCTTCGTATTTTTTAAGTTAAATGTTCGCCCCTGGTAACTTGAATTCGTGGATCCGCCACTGCACACAAATCATACACGCATGCTAGTACAAATTAAATGAAATGCAGGGACTTACACTAGCTCGTTGTACAGGCTCACTGCAGCTCTGCTTGCTCTTGGGGTGTTCTATGTACAAGTCCATGTTACCACTTGCTTGGATGTGCAGGCCTTGTGCTCCTTGCATCCCCCTCTGCATTTTTGACATGGCGAATGGTTGATCAAATAAGAGGAATCGACCTTCCTGTTGTACCGGATGACAGATACTTACAAGGTTATACGGGTGTGCATGATGTGTACCAGATCACGTAGCGCCATCATTCTTTGCTAAAAAATGGTTTTGCTTGTTTCAGATGATATCTCTAGAAGAAATAAGAGTTAAAGTCAGAGTTGCATAGGCATGTAAGCTAAGAGAGCAATGAAAGGATATCCAAACATCGTCGGAACAGTGCACAAGGGAGTGATGTGTGGATACCTAGTTTGGGCCGGCGTTTGGGCATGCTCGCCTATCTAGAGTGCGGGTCACTTCAGAGCCGTTAAGGGTGATGCGCTGGCGTTGGCTGGCCGAGCACGGATGCAGATCTTGAGTGGCAGCAGAGCACTATGATGCGGTGGACGAGACTGTTGGTGAAGCCCCAACGACCTCGGGGGGTGGAGTTGCGACGATGTGCTCGGTGAAGTAGCCCTGGTGAGGTGGGAGATGGCGTCGGTGAAGCACACCTGATGCGGTGGAAGTCGGTGTCCGTGAGGCACGTCGGTTGCGGCGGCCGACGTTGTCAGTCCGGTGCGGTGGATGAGGGCGTAGATGAGGTAGCCCCGGTGCGGTGGTGAAGCCCAATCGTCGTCTTCGTCATTGTCGTCTGGCACAGAGGTGGGGAAAGACACGAGACGAGGGGTGATTCGAACTTTGCTTGGGTTGGCGGCGAATAAGGAATTTGAGCAATCTAGGCGTGGAAGGGGACGGTGGAGAAGGAAGATTTTGCAGGGCTAAAATTGAGGCCGCGAGATATTTCAATCCGAAACATGGAAGGC
>NC_057798.1:416022210-416029405 GCF_018294505.1 Triticum aestivum
CAGAGGTGGGGAAAGACACGAGACGAGGGGTGATTCGAACTTTGCTTGGGTTGGCGGCGAATAAGGAATTTGAGCAATCTAGGCGTGGAAGGGGACGGTGGAGAAGGAAGATTTTGCAGGGCTAAAATTGAGGCCGCGAGATATTTCAATCCGAAACATGGAAGGCGAACTTATTTTGTCGTTGTCCTTTTTTTGGGGGGGAGGGGGGAGGGAGGGAGGGGGTGGGTGGCTGGGTGCTAAGCGTCCGTCCGACACACGCGACCACCATGACACGACCCTGGTCTTCCTGGTGCGCCTACAATTGAGAATGCAAACAAATCTTCTTTCATTGCAAACGAATTTGTATCTATTACCATGCCCGTGTTTTCCTTGCAAATAATTAGTCATTCGAAATGAGATACTATAAATTAATTAATGAGGACTTATTTGAAAAAAAATCGAAAGGGTATCCACGCTAACGTCGATTAGGGTGTGTGTCACATAATTAGTTATTTGAATTAGAGTGTGTGTGTGTCACATAGCGATCTCCAATTCTAATATGGATTTCACATTTCACTGTATCCACACTACTTTTTGTAATACAAATTCATATATGATGAACACCATGGTGGTGAGAAAACTTTTGGATGGATTCAAACATACGACCTACAAATAGCACAATAATCGAGTCAATGTCAACTTTTCCAAACCTAGTATGGCACGAATTCGAAATAATTACCCATGTGCATGGTCCTCAGTTCAAATCTTACAATGTACATCAAATTGAAACATCGATATTAAGTCTCGTACTATCTACATTCAAATGTTGTTTTTGCCCCCCCCGG
Organism: Triticum aestivum; assembly: GCF_018294505.1. Taxonomy (NCBI): domain Eukaryota; kingdom Viridiplantae; phylum Streptophyta; class Magnoliopsida; order Poales; family Poaceae; genus Triticum; species Triticum aestivum. Next base: position 416,023,035 of record NC_057798.1, read on the forward strand.
CGCACATGCTACATACTTTCTGTATCGGTCAATCTTCCTCTCCTAGCCACCTTAGGAAGCTATCGCTTTCCGACACACGTTCATTCTTTCTCTCCATGTTTTGATCTCTAACTTTCTCAACTACACAACCCCCTTTTTCCACTCTGTTACCAAATGTATTTACCTCACACACCCACCATTGCACCCCATGCCGAGCTCTCTCTCTCCCTCCCACCCTCTCTTGCTAGATACATGCATTGCCTATCTAGTCCCCCAACCTCTCGTGTGCACACACGCACGTTGTCTATCTAGGTCACTCCCTCGAGACTATCTCACTCTTTCTTCTGCACGACGGGCCACACTCGCTCAATCTCGCTCTTTTTATCTGTGTCTCGATTAACCTTGTTTTCTTTCACACACAAATGATATATCTCCCTGTTTGGGCCTTGATCGACACACTATACTCTCTCATGCAGATTGTCTATCTAGGTCAGTCCATCCAAGCCGCCTCCACTCTTTCGACCTCATGGCGGGCCACGCTCGCTCAATCTCTCTCTCCCTCCCTCCCTCCCTCCCTCTCTCTCTCTCTGTGTATGTCTCCATTGACCTCGCTCTTTCTCGGACACAAACGATATATCTCCATGTTTGAGCCCAATTCGACATATTCATATTGTATACTCTCTCATGCACATTGTCTATCTTGGTCACTCTCTCTAACCTGTCTCTCTTTCGATCGCACGATGACCCACACTCGCTCAATCTCTCTCCCTTTATATATGTAATCAATTGACCTTGCTTCCTCCCACGCACAAAATATATCTACATGTCTGTGACTGGATCATCTCTCAAGCTCTATCTTACAGCCCTCACCCTTCCCAAAAGCTCAATCGGACAATATCTCTCCAGAGCATATATATCTTTTCAATGAATGTCGGACCACACTCACTTTGTCTCTCTATCTATATGTCTCTCGATTGACCTCGCTTTCTCACGTCGTATGTTCCACACATTGAAGCTACCTCTCCATCCCTCGCAAAGCCGGAGCTATTTACATTGCGAGGGGGACTCCAACCTTGGATTAATTTGTGTAGGCATTTATTCCGATGGGTTTAGATTATATTTTCGTAGCATTCGGCCCACAGCTACTCCAAACACCGTTGCAACCCTCGCACCTCCCCCAATTGATTTCCCTCTGACTTGGTCATCGCTCTCTCTCGCACGTCCTTTCTCGCCTTCAACATCGCACCATGGTATTATTGCAAAAAACTCTGTTGTTCTCTTTAATTATTACAAATAAGCTACAAAACAACACACCGATAGTCCACTTGGAATAGAACAAATTTCGGCCCACAAATTAAAGTGCTACAAACTACACACCGAGGGGCCCACCTATCATGAACATGCGACCAGGGCCTTCAAGCCGCACGTCAATAGGCAACATACGTAGAACAACAATGTTTGTTGTACCCCCCCTTTGTTCATATAATGTTTTTATATTACCACAGACTATTTAATGGATAACATGTAATATTATTTTTAGTACATTAGTGGGACCGACTCGTTAGGACGTAGTATTCGTCTTCACATACCGGTGGGTTCCATGTGTGCTCTCTCTCTCTCTCTCTCTCCCCTTCTGTGTTTAGACACACAGGCCAACACGAAGAACTCGCGGGCGATGTTGTCGTTGACCATATTTGGACGTGTTCACAAGTTACGACACCAGTTTCACGTACTAGTAGCACTAGTCAATGTGTACGTGCAATGCATGTTAATTTGGAAGTATATTAAGTGCATGCAGATATTAAGTAGGATATTATTTGCGTGTTAGTATATGATTAGCACTATTTTGGCATGAAATTAACTGCATGCTAAAAATGTTGAGTGCTCGATATTGAAGCAGTCTAGGTCATTGGATGAGAAGGAATACATGTGGCTTGATGACGTTTTATATTTAATTTGATATGGCTCTAGCAGAACATTCAATCGATCAAACCATAGATTTCATTCAGTCTGACTCCGACTTTACATTCATACGACGACCGATCTAAAATAAACAAAAATGATAAAAGTTCAGATTTTAAGCATGGCAATCCGAACGTTTTTCATGGCAAATTTAGATTACGCGACACGGCGGGGGCGTCTTGCGGTGGGAAGCGGCTCCTCTGTCGTGCTCTGTGTGTCGTCGAGCCACTGACCGACGGCGACGACGGTGTCTTGCACCGTTGTTGGTGTACTCTTGGATGTTGGCCCTAGCTTCAAGGAAGGCCACAATGTTCTGGACTTCGGTCCCTAGGAGCGAGTCAACTGGCGGGAGGAGGCGACTGGCGTTGGTGCAAGGAAGCGGTCGACGGCGGCCATCCATGCCGCTGAGGGGGGCACTGCCACCCGCGCGGGGACAGGCGCTGGCAACAGCGCGGCGGAGAATTTCATGTGCACAGGCACCGGCATGGGCACGCACGTCAGTGCACACGCAGACGCATGCGCTAGCAGGTGCACGGGCACCGGGACGGGTGTGCGGATCAGTGCACGCGCAGGCACATGCACTCGCATGTGCACGGGGGTGTGAAAGTCGGCGGGGACCTCGTGGAACCCCGTGGCATTAAGCTCGGCGACAATGTCGGCTCCCAGCCCATCAATGCCACAGGGATGGGCGCTGGCGCAGTCGGGGCGACGGGAGCCGAAACGGGAGCGGGAACAGGCGTGCATCTTCCCGCAAGGCCGGTTCAAGATCGTCCCAAAGCGCCTTATGTTCTTGAGACTTCGGCTGGGTGTCTTCCTCAGGAAACTGGAAGACTAAGGGCAGACCATCGTGATACGGCATGTCATACGTTTAGGTCAGGCTAGTTGGAGGTAGACGACAGAAGAATCGAAGAGGAAGATAGAAGATTGTAGCGATACCGAGTAGTGCGGGGTTGATTTTACATTGCGGCGCCAGCGACATTAAAAGTGGGAGCAGTTGGGACGAAGGTGGGCGGCGGAGCCTGGTCAAAGGGCTCGCCTCCCGGTTAGCCTGCGCAGCGGTCTGCTCGCACGCCTCCCTGTCAGCTGGCGCAGCGGTCTGCTCGCACGCCTCCCGTCAACTGACACGCTTGCTCGGACGGCACCTGCCGATGAGAAGCGGGACTCGTGGTGGCACGTAAATGCCCACGGTTTCAATAGTGAAAGCATTTGCCTTAATGTGACAGGTCTTTGTTCCAAAATACCTTGGCTCTTCATTTGTGCAACTTGTCATAAGCAGCTTGTCTCAAATTGAAGAAAAAATTACGAAGGAATATTTGTGCCATATCACGTGACCATGCTCGGTTTCATGAGTTTCTGGTCACTTTTGGATTTTCTGAAATTTAAAATCTAGGATTTGAAACAATATCATAACCTGCATCATGCAATAAATTTTCAAGCGATACATCTGTCTTGTTGTATTTCTTAAGAAAGGATTTAGTCAAACATTTTGCATAGTTAGACTTCAGACAAGTTATATATGTAGAGTAAAAGGATAATCCCTCCGTACCAGTGCATTGCCTGATATATTAACTCAAGTACTAGGCCCGAACAAACGGGCTAAATTTTGTGCTCATCCTGGTGTAGTAGTAGTAGTAGACAATGCAGTTGATGGGTGACCTTGGGGAGCGGCGACCGAGGTAATTGAACCATGCTCGACACGGTAGGTAACGTTTTCTAGTTACTAAAGAATCCCTCCATTGTTCATCAGTAGTCATTATGGACCAGGGACATGATGGGAATTTCCTAGGGCTGGAATTATGGCCGCCAGATATTTCGACTCCAAACGCGGAGACTCGACTGGTTGGGGTTGCCTAATGTGCGTACCACACACGCCACTAGAAGGAGACGAGCCCGGTTTTTTTAGGATCAACACGAGCCAAGGTCTGGCTGGTACGCTGTTGGGTCCTACCATTCGAGAATATGAAAGGAATCTTTTAAATTGCCGAACGAATCTATGTGTATTACAATGCCCGCATTTTCCTTGCAAATAGTAATCTCAGCGTGGTAATTGATTTATGACGAGTTCTTGAATTAGAGTGAGTTTGTGATATAGTGATCTCAACATGGATTTCACATTTCATGGTATCCCTAATAAGTTTTTCATTGCAAATTCATATTTAAAAGATGAACAATATGGTGGTGAGAAAACTTTGTATGTATCAAGCATATGACCACACACACACACACACGGACACAACAACAATCCAATAAGTATAGTGCATCTATTTTTCCAAACCATGCATGTATGACACGAATTCAAAAATACTCCTTTTGTTCCCAAATATTAGTCTTTTAGAGATTTCAACAAGTGACTACATACAGAGCAAAATGAGTGAATCTACACTCTAAAATATATCTATATACATCCGTATGTGCCAGTCCATTTGAAATCTCTACAAAGACTATTATTTAGGAATGAAGGGAGTAAAATGTAAGGCATGCATGGTCCTCAATTCAATATTTAAAATGAACAGGAAACCGAAACATGAATATTAAGTCTAGTACTACAGTAGATGCAAATGTTGTGTTTAGGCGGAGCTATGTAGATTGTTGGGGGTTAACCCCTCGACCTTAGATAAAATTAGGAAGCTTTGTTTAGGATTGTTTAGATTATATTTGTCCCCACCCTCCCAAACACCGATTGTTTGTGCACCCCCTCCTCCCCGGGAGAATATCATGTGCCCCCACACCTTAGATGCTATATGCTGATACGAGTTGCTTTGAGCTTGTAGATCTGAGATATAACAGCTCACAGGATGTCTTAATATTTTTACAGGAAACCTTAATGAGTTTGAGAATTGCACACAATTTGTACAAAAACTACTCAGATGCCCTTGGATCCCATATCCAACGACCTCAAAGCTCGTATCACCGTAGCATCTAAGATGAAGGAGGACATCATATTCTCCTGTATGTAAGAATATCATGTGCTACCACACCTTAAATGCTTTGGTCATACAAGCTCTTCAGAGCCGTTGGGTTTGTGACCCAACAACTCCTCGGTGGTTCGCACAAATACTGCTCAGATGCCATTGGATCTCAGATCAAACGACCTTGAAGCTCGTATCACCATAGCATCCAAGCTGCGAGAGCACCTGATATTTTCTCGCACGAGAGAATATGAGGTGCTCCCACACCGTAGATTCTATGGTGATACGAGTTCACGGAGATCTAACGGCCCACAGTAGGAGGTTTGAATGTTTTTGCAATATATGGGTGAGAGAGTTTGGGAATTGCGCAGAAAGTACAAGTACTACGCATGTGCCATCTGATCACAGATCATACGACCTAGATGCTCGTATCACGGTAGCAGCTAATTAAGCTACGGGGAACACCTAATATGAGCAACGGGGAGCCGTTGGATCCAAGATCCAGCGGCACGCACGAGGCCCGAATGTTTTATTTGAAAAACAAACTTTGAAGAGTTTGGAAATTGCGCATTCTAACATATAAGATGGCTAGCCGACCCGCTCACCTGAAGCTTCCTCGATTTCGCACCATTTGTGTTCGTTCGATTGCCTCTGGTCAGGTCAACGTGGCTGTTGCTGCCGTTTGATATTCACTGCCCGTTTTGACTCAGCAGTCTTGCGTGGAACCCGATGACCGGTGGGCTCGGCGAGGTTTCTGGTTGGTTGGGTTAGACATTTTCGGGTGGCCACTCGTTGCGCGTCACGTGGTTGTTTCGGCGCTGACGCCAACTCCACCACATGACCCCAAACGGACGTCCGTTTTATCCAGATTTTGTCCGTTTGGGGTAGCGATAGGTAGCAAAACGGACGTCCTTGTCCGGGCCGTCATGCGTGCACCCAACGCAGCAAACTCATTCCAAACTCATCTCAAACACTGTCCGGTTTTGTCGAGACTGTCATTTCTTCAAACACTTAAAGTGCACATGTACAGAGAACAAAACCTGGCCGCTATCCCGCGCATGAAGCCGCCGATGCTCGCATGCGCATGCAGCCGTGTCCTATCGCGCCGCGCCTGGCCGCGCTTTCGCTCTCAGCCGCCGGCCCACCAACCTGGCTAGCTAGCCGCGCCAAGAAGCAGCTCCTCCGACGTCCAATCAATCTCCTGTAGCCGTTAGCGCGTCGGGCGGCGTAGGCGCTGAAGAACAGGCCAAACGCGCCGGGACAGCGGGGGGACACGGACACGGGCGCCGGGACCACGGTCCGCCGCCATGCGCCAAGCGCCAAGCGCGCCGAGCCACACAAACCGCATCGCGCTCGCACGTACTGCGCTCCTGTGAGCTGGGACCGGTATAATTTCTGGAAGAGACACCGCTGGAGGTTTTGTGCGACTTGAATGCGCTGTAGCGAACACCACCCGGGCCACGCAGCCCTGCAGCAGCAGCCGCCTCACCGCGCGCTCGCGCCCTGCTCCACGCGCGCTCC
>NC_057798.1:416029872-416039999 GCF_018294505.1 Triticum aestivum
CGCGTGTTTGTCCCCGCGTGCCTCCTGCCGCCGTGCCCGCTCGCCACCCCATGCACCCCACGCCCCTGCCTGCGCCTGATCGCCGGCCATGGCGGTGGGGCCTCAACAATGGCGAGGTGAGGCCGGCCGGCTAGAGCGCAGTGTGCTCCTCGGCGCCCGCGGCTGTTCAGCCTCGTGGTGGTGTGTGTGCGTGGTGGGCCAAGAGAGAAAAGGAGGAGAGAAAGAGGGGTGGGTGAGTGGAAGTGTGGGCCAATGACAGGTGGTCCAGGGTCACATGCAAAAGGACACACCTTGGACGAGGACGACGCAGAGAGCGTCCGCTCGTGTCTGTTTCAGACCCAAAACCAGCCCAACTTTGCTCCCAGGATGGGGCGAAGCGGACAAAAAACGGACGTTTTTTGAGGATGGGATCGCGCGCTGGGTCGTCCGGTATGTCCGTTTTACCTCAAACGGACACACCCGGACAAGATAGGGTCATGCGGTGGAGTTGGCCTGACCGCGGCGTGCATGTGTGGGGGCCTGCACGGGTTGGCTGGCGAGGTTGGTCGACGCATGCGCACCCGGTTAGCGCACCCTCCTCTCGCTGATAGGTGGGCCAGTGGTGCTGCTGGACTGCTCGTCAGATTCGCTGGCTAGGCTCGGCTTCTCATGGGATGGTGTGTGCGCGGGCAATCGCCTGCCATTGCGCGGGGCCCTCACGGGATGGGCTGTCCGCAGGAGGTCGTGGATCGTTGCGCGTGGACTGCTGCACATGGGGTGGAAGGGCCGAGGCGTGGAGAGGCTGATTTGCTGGTGGGGATATACCCGCTAGTTCTTTGCATGGGATGACATGTGGGACACCCTGCTCCCTGGTCCTACGTGCCAGCGGGTGGTGTTTGTTCGTCCCGTGTCCAGCTTTCTGTCTGGGGTTGGAGGGAGTTGTTGGCTTGCCCTGTCAAACTCGTCATGCGAGGCTGACTCCTACGCCTGGTCTTGCTGTGGCTGATGCACGGCTCGACCAGCCGGACGTGCGTGCGCTGCACCGTGGACCCCGCCTCTGCGTCGCTGCGCTAAGCCTGCGCGTCCCCCTCTTGCGCGAGCGTCTTTCGGCCGCTGGCCTGCTGTTTGTATGAAGGTGGGCCAGAGTGGCCCTCTTAGTATGCGTGTCTTCCGGGCGGTGGTGGGTATGTTCCCGTGCGCCAAGTGTTGAGAGGCTGCACCCGGCCCTTTCTTCCTTATTCATCTTTCCTTTGTTGCTCCTTTTCTCTCTCCCTCTCTCCATTTTCGTTGTCCGTCATTCGCCTGCTTCGCCCCCACCACGCTTTGCTTCCTCTCCGACCCATTGCGCTGACTAGTATTCTTCCTCGTCTGTGTGCGTCGCCATTGTGATTGAGTTTGTTCGTTCCATCGGTGCTTCTGGTTAAGGTCGGTGCTTGCCTTCCTTCAAATCGTCTGCATTTTACGCAGTGCACCCTGCTTACCTCGGTGTTCTTCCTCTTGCGTGCTACATGTACAGCCCAGGTCCTTCCCCTGCTATCTCCTGCGCCTGCCATCGCGTCGGCTCTCCATCCCCTGCTATCTTACGGAGGGAGTACGAACGACTGCGACAACGAGCATGGGAGTGACAAAGCTAGCTGAGTTGGTCGACTGTGAGGAATGACTGCGCTCAATGCTGACCTCCAACCTGTTCTTCTCAACCATACATAGCTTCCAGGAGGCGTCAGCTACAGGAGCGCCAGGAGCCTTAGGAGTGGAACACCACTTCCTCCAATCTTGCATAAGGTGCTCCTTGAGGGAGTCCTGGATTAGGGGGTATCCGGACAGCCGGACTGTATACATCGTCCGGACTATTGAAGCATGAAGATACAAGACTCAAGACTTCGGCCCGCGTCCGGATGGGACTCTCCTTTGCGTGGAAGACAAGCTTGACGATCCGGATATTATGTTTCCTTCCTTGTAACCGACTCCATGTAAACCCTAGCCCTCTCCGGTGTCTATATAAACCGGAGAGGATGGTCCTTAGAAGACCGATCACAATTACAATCATACCATCATAGGCTAGCTCCTAGGGTTTAGCCTCTACGATCTCGTGGTAGATCTACTCTTGTACTACTCATATCTTCAATATTAATCAAGCAGGAAGTAGGGTTTTACCTCCATCGAGAGGGTCCGAACCTGGGTAAACATTGTGTCCCTTGCTTCTTGTTACCATCAGCCTAAGACGCATAGATCAGGACCCCCTACCCGAGATCCGCCGGTTTTGACACCGACATTGGTGCTTTCATTGAGAGTTCCTCTGTGTCGTCGCTTCGAGGCTTGATGGCGTCTTCAACCATCAACAACACGGTCCAGGGCGAGACTTTTCTCCCCGGACAGATCTCTGTATTCGGCGGCTTCACACTGCGGGCCAATTCGCTTGGTCATCTGGAGCGGATCGACAGCTACGCCCCTGGCCACCAGATCAGGTTTGGAAACCTGAACTACATGGCGGATATTCGTGGAGACTTTATCTTCGACGGATTCGGGCCGGTGCCAGGAGCGTCGGACAGTCACGACGAGCATGGCCTAGACCTGCTGTCGGACAATGCTCAAGACATCATCCCTGCAGCAGCCCCGGATCTAAATCCGGAGCAGGTTGCGTTGCCCAAGGACGGAGGGGTGGACCCCGCCCTGCAGGCCGCACACTCATCGGCGGTGGAGCCGAACACAGGTCTCATCTCTGTATAGGCCTATAACCCCAGGCCCCCGGACTCGTATCCGGTTGTTGGTTCCGGTCCGCACACCCTCGAGCCAGCCGAGTAAGGTTGGGCTCCGGTAATGGAGTTTACCGCTGCAGACATCTTTCAACACTCGCCCTTTGGCGACATGTTGAACTTATTAAAGTCTCTCTCTTTGTCAGGAGGCTCTAGGCCGAACTATGTCTGGCCTGAGTGGGAAGCAGGTGACGAAGGAATTCGCTGCCCACCCACCACCCACTACATTGCCACGGTCGATGATTTAACCGACGTGCTTAACTTCGACTATGAAGACATCGACGGTATGGACGACGATGCAGAAGACTTATAGGAGCCACCGCTCACAGGGCGGCGGATAGCCACCTCTTTATACGATATATATATGGTGGACACTCCAAAAGAAAGCAATGGCGACGAGGCAACGGAGGACAACCCCTCAGAGGGAGAAGCAAAGTATGGGCATCTTCAGCGCCACTCCAAGCCCCGCCACATCAATGCCGGCCCCGGAGATGAAAACAATCCGGATGATGCCGAAGAGGAATACAGCCCTAATCAGAAAGCCATCAAGCAGGCCGGGCAGGCCACAATGGGATACTTGGAGAGGGGCAACTATACACCCCCATCCGAAGACGAGGTAAGCCTCAGCAATGACGAATTCAGCGTGCCTGAAGACCCAATGGAACAAATTCGCTTCAAGCGACGACTCATGGCCACGGTAAGAAGCCTGCAAAGGAAGCAAGAGCAACTCAACATTAACTAGGATTTGCTAATGGATAGGTGGACCAAGATCCCGGCCACCGAAAAGTACGGACTCGACCGCCCTAACAAAGGGCATACGCGGCACAACTGGCTAACTCAACCTAAGCAGGCGCTCCAAAGGCACACAACCCGACGTCCGCACACCACTACAGTCCAAGACAATAAGAAGGATACACGAAGAGGCGTCCTAAAGCCTCGGCGCACTGGTAATAAACGTCAAGCCAAGAAAGCTAGCGTCAAGTCCAGCAATTCCCAGTCCGGTCAACGGACAAAGAGCAGTCCGAGCCTATTCGGCCCGAGCAACATACTTGATCAACCATGCGAAATTCACGGTACTCCTCGCAGGACGGCAAAGCATACCAATAGGGAATGCCGGATCTTCAAAACAAAGCGACCGGTCGTGTGCCGGAAACAATGAAGGGATGCGTCCAGTCAAGAGACCCCCAAGGGCACAACAGTACGGCCGATCGCCCCCTTATCATACCAACCACAGCAAGTTAATTGCCATACCCCCCGACCTAGTAGTCCAGGGGCTCCATAACACACAAAGCCCACACAGGTATGAATCTACAAATAAACACCTTCTATAAGGCGTCCGGTGCAAAGGCCAAGTTCATTGGCCCACCGCTCTAATGGTTGTTTTTAAAAATAACCAAAAAATGTCATGCCATCGGCGCATCCCCCTCATAAGGTAACTCACCGTCTGCTAACAGGATGAACCACGCTGACTAGATTCCATGTGGTAAGCCGTAAGGCCAACACCAATGATATACTTACGCCTACGTACAAGGCTGAATCCCGCCACTAGAGCGGAAATCATACAACTGCCGGAGTAACAAGTCGTGAACGCCTATCAATATTTTGATATGACAGCCAACTATCCGGACACCAACTGAGGAGTCCAGGTTACTTCTCAGAATAACGGCCAGGGTCACCAGGGTCCGATCAGGAACCTTTAGACCAACCACGGGAGGACGCTCGGCTGCTTCCCAGCATTTACCTTTACAAACTACCTTTTATGCAGAACAGGATCGGCGGCGTGGAATCGGCCCGGACACACAAGGATAGGACCATGAAGGCAGAAGGCAGTTCAGATTCACTTTCGATCCATTCACAGCCCCCTCTAGTCTGGTCATCACAGGTTCCGCCAAAACCATTCCTCTTTCATCATCACATATCATCGTACTGCAATGTGTAGACTTAAATAACATGCGCCGGCCGTCGTTTATCATCGACGCCTCTTTGCCAGAAAACGGCAGCCACGCTTCGTGTTACGCCCGGTTATGCCAGGGGCTTCACAGTACGGCACTAAAGTTCGACCACCTTTTCGGTCGCTCGGCACCCCGAACTTATAACACTATATGCATCAGCTCTGAATCATGTCTTGGGTCATTGGTTGGGTTTGCCCGGCTCCCATGTTTTGGTACCTTACGTTCCGTTCTGTCGGCTAAGGTAGCGCTGGGAGAACTACTACAATTGTGTCCCGGTTCTGCCGGACGAGCACCTCAGTAGAGAAAGCCGAAAACCGACTGTCATGATGCAGCGAGAGCTGGTCAGTTGTTCGAGAGGTTGTAAAATCTCTAAAGATTTATTCCGCATAACGCCACTATAAAATGCAGATTGTGACAGATCGGTCTTCCGACCAGGTGCCAATAGAGCTCGTAGTTCAGCCTTCTGAACACTAGGGGCTGTGCCGACCATACTCGAATTCCTATGGCCAAGTGAGAGTAGTAAAGCCATATATAGTCCGATTGCCTGGTTCGTGGTGAGAAACACCTCCTTAAACGGACCCAACCATGGGATAAAGAGTGTTCAGAAATACCCCGAACACCCCCGTACTTCTCACGTGGGGGCTGAAGCCGACGACTGGCCAACTCTCAGAATTTACATACAATAAACAGCCGCGCATGAAGAACATATGTTCACACAAAATAGGCAATACATAATAAAAGTGCCATTATCCCATATTACAAATATTGGCAAGAATGCCTTCAGGGAAATATAATGTCTTTGGTGCACTTATACGCCGCCAGGCGGGCCCCCTTCAGTACACCTTCATAGTACAGTTCGGGCTTGCGATGCTCCTTACCCTCTGGTGGCCCCTCAGTTATCAGCTTCTCCGCGTCAAGCTTCCCCCGATGCACTTTTGCATGGGCAAGCACCATGCGCCCACCTTCTATACAAACTGATCGCTTGATAGAATCAAGCCGAGGACAGGCGCCCACAATCCGCTTTACGAGTCCGAAGTAACTGCTTGGAATTGGCTCTGCAGGCCACAGCTGGATAATCAAGTCCTTCATGGCTAGTTCGGCCGCCTGGTGCAGTTCGATCAGCTGCTTCAGCTGATCGATAAAAGGCATCGAATAGTTCGGTGCCAAATACTGCGACCAGAAGTTCCTCTCCGCAGACTCCCTCTCCTTGGTCCGGTAAAATTGGGCAGCATCTGATATGCTATGAGGCAGATCCGCAAACGCCCCTGTAAAATCAAGAATTCAGCTTGCCGCTTAGAGTTCTCCACACTATAACGTAATAATGGCCATAGACACAACATGCCTTACCAGCCGCAACTTTTCGGGCCTCCTGAATGTCCCATACAGCACCTCGGGCTTCTTCCCGAGCATCTTCCGCGGCTTGGAGAGCTTGGGTGAGTTTGGATTCTTTCCCTACTAGATTCTGCTCCAAGCTCTCGCTCTTCGTCACAGCCTCCTGGAGCTCCCGCTCAGCTGTGACAACCCTGGCCTCGTGTTTTTCATGCAGCGCCTGTTCGGCGGCAGCCTTCTCGTGGGCATCAGCCGCTGCCTTCTTCAACGCCTCATATTCGGCACTCGCTCCTAGGGCGTATAACATAAATACTTTTCAATAGGCACACCCATTCATTTGTGCCCAATGCAAAACAATGTTTAAACATACCTTGCTTCTCCTCTAATTGCTTCTTCACACGGCCAAGTTCTTCTTCGGCTTGTCCAAGGCTCTGCTTCAGTTCGGACACTTCCGCATCATGAGCGGCCGTCCTCTCCGCAGACGCCTGTTTTCACACAAAGGGGTATACACCATTAAACAAAGGTTCCGATTACAATAGAAGGTTTGATCCCCTGCCCGGCTCTCTTTTGCCGGACAGTGTATCAGGGGCTACTCCTCATATCATGATGATTCTTCAAAGGTTCCTTAGAAGCCATACCTCAAAAGCCTTTATAAGGCCAAGACAGGACTCATTCAGCCCGCTTTCAGCAGCCTGAATCTTTCCAACCACCATACCCATAAGGGTCCGATGTTCATCGACGACGGACGCATTCTTTAACACTGTCGATAGACCACCCGGCAGCTCTGCGTAGACAGAGGTGGCCGGCGGAGTAGTCAAACCTCCCTCCGTGGAAGGTGGCCGCTCGCCCAATCCTGGAGCCTTAGCGACCTCCAGAACCTTATCCGGCTCTGAGTCTCTTCGAGACGACACCTCGGTGTCGCGCCCGGACTTCGAAAAAGGAGTCCCCGGAGGCGTCTCGCTCGCCACAGCATTCGAGCTCAACGAATTCTCCAATGAGGACTGTCCTGCAGGAGACCTCGCCGGGCTGTATAAGATGTGGCGACAGTTAAAACTACGTGTACTCAGACGACCCTGAATGCATAGGTGTATTAGGGATTCAGTTACTTACGATTTTTCCAAGGGCTGGGCCCTGGGATCCCACTCCGGGCCGCTGTCGGCGGCCGGGGTGGATGCCTCTGGATGGTAACCTCTTCCCCTCTTGGGCGATTCGGCCTCCAGGGACGGGGAAGCCGCGCGCTTCTTCCCACCTACGGAGTGAGGCTCGTCCTCCTCTGCTTCCTCCTCTTCGTCTTCGGAAGAAGGAGCATCGCTGGAGTCTTCGGATTTAGCGTCCGAAGTCTCGCGGCGACGGAGGCCGCTCCGGGTCTTCTTGACCTTCTTGGAGTCCTCCTTTGGCGCCTCGTAAGGCACGGGGACCAGCATCTTCGTTAGAAGAGGTCCGGCCGGTTCCTCCGGCAGTGGGGCCGGACAATGCATCTGCTCCACCTTCTTAATCCATCCCTGGGGTCATGATGAAACACGATTAAAATGTCTCCCTCATTGCATGCCAACTAAAGAATGGGTGGACAGAGCGTGACTGTAACTTACTGGGCTTGGAGAATGGGATAATTGATACCCCCGATCCTCAGCAGAGTCCGGCCATGATTTGCCGGACTTGAAGAGCACCTTCCAGATATCCTTGTGGGAGGAGCCGTAGATCTCCTGAAGGGTCTGGTGCTCGGTTGGGTCGAACTCCCACAAAGTGCAGGCTCGACGCTGACAAGGTAGAACCAGGCGAACTAGCATCACCTGGACTACATCGATGAGTTTGACGTCCTTGTCAACCGCGCTCCGAACGCGCGTCTGGTGCAGTGATAGCTCATCGGACGAGGACCAGTTCGGGCCCTTCTTGGGCCAGGATGTGAGCCGCAGTGGAGCTCCGAATCTGAACTCAGGAGCTGCAACCCACTTTTTGCCACGGCATTCGGTGATATAAAACCACTGTTGCTGCTACTCCTTGACGGAGTCGTTGTAAGTACCCTTCGGCCAAACAACCTTGGGCATCTTGCTCACCATGGCACCGCCGCACTCGGCGTGTTCGCCACTTACCACCCTGGGCTTCACATTGAAAATCTTCAACCACAGGCCAAAGTGGGGCAGAATCCGGAGAAAGGCCTCGCACACGATGATGAACGTCGAGATATTGAGAAAAGAGTTGGGGGGAAAGATCATGAAAATCAATCCCATAGTAATACATAACTCCACGGACAAATGGATGGAGGGGAACCCGAGCCTGCGGACAAAATAGGGAAGGAACACGACTCTCTCGTGAGGCTCTGGAGTAGGGACGACTTGTCTCGCCGGTGGGAGACGGTGGCCAATCTTCTTGGCCAGATACGCGGCTTCCCGGAGCTTCTTAATATCCTTCTCCCGGACGGTAGAGGCCATCCATCTGCCTCCTGCTTCGGATCCGGACGTCTTTGGAAAACTTCTCTTTGATGGAAAAGAAGAAGGCTTGGGCGTTAGGGCTCGAGCAGAGGGGAATGAGTTAGCAGAAGGAGGAGGCGCGTGTAAAGAGGAAGGGACCCTATCTCTTTATAAGGGATGGTAAAAGCTTTCTGCGCCTCCCCACTTGCCTGGTGAAACCCGCTCACCTCCCACTCGCCACGATTAGCGGCGCGGTTGGATTACCCATACCCGTATTGATGATAATCCCGTGACAAAGGGATATGATCTCTGCTTTGACAAGACGTGTCAAGAAAACCGCCCCACAATACGCGTTGTGGCTGGTTGTGGGAAAAATAGTTGGAATAATGACCTGGCTGTAATGGCATATCACGTCGTCTAGAAGTTGTCAGCTGAAGTATCGATCTCTCTACGATGGTATGTGAAGATCATTTTGCAGATCCAGACATGGTCTACGTGTTCGACAATAACCTTGGAGTATTCGGAGGGAGGAACCCGCCTTGCAATGCCGAAGACAAGACTGCGCGACGGACTCATCGTCATTGAAGCCTGATTCAGGGGCTGCTGAGGGAGTCCTGGATTAGGGGTATCCGGACAGGCGGACTTTATACATCGTCCGGACTATTGAAGCGTGAAGATACAAGACTCAAGACTTTGGCCCATGTCCGGATGGGACTCTGCTTTGCGAGGAAGACAAGCTTGGCGATCCGGATATTATGTTTCCTTCCTTGTAACCGACTCCATGTAAACCCTAGCCCTCTCCGGTGTCTATATAAACCGGATAGGATGGTCCTTAGAAGACCGATCACAATTACAATTATATCATCATAGGCTAGCTCCTAGGGTTTAGCCTCTACGATCTCGTGGTAGATCTACTCTTGTACTACTCATATCTTCAATATTAATCAAGCAGGAAGTAGGATTTTACCTCCATCGAGAGGGCCCGAATGTAACGCCCCGGTTTCATTGCGCCAGGTGTCTGCCAGTTATTCGATGTCTTTGCCATGTCATTTGCTTGTGTGTTGCATTTTATCATGTCATCATGTGCATTGCATTGCATACGTGTTCGTCTCATGCATCCGAGCATTTTTCCCGTTGTCCGTTTTGCAATCCGGCACTCCTATGCCCTCCGGCGTTCCCCTTTTGTCTCCTGTTGTGAGTGGGTGTTAAACTTTCTCGGAATGGACCGAGTCTTGCCAAGCGGCCTTGGTATAGTACCGGTAGACCGCCTGTCAAGTTTCGTGCCATTCGGAGGTCGTTTGGTACTCCAACGGTTAACCGGGTAACCGTAAAAGCCTCCTTCTCTTTGCAGCCCAACACCCCTCCAAAGTGGCCCAAAACCCAGCAAACTCCCCTCCATGCTTTTGGCCGTTCGGTCACGATCGTGTGGGCGAAACCGCTCCTCATTTGGACTCTCCTAGCTCCTCCTACCTATATATTTGTGCCTTCCCCCGAATTTCGCAGTCCAATCCCTCGAAACCCTAGCTCCTTCTTCCTCCGCGCGCCGGACGCGTCCGCCTAGCGCCGGACATGTCCGTCCACCGCGCCCAGCCACGTCGCCCGACCTATCACCGCGCTCCACGTCGCCCCGCCGCCCCTCTCCTCCACTCCGCCGCCGCCACATGGCCCCCTCGCGCTCCGCCGCCGCCGAGGCCCGCGGAGCCCAT
>NC_057798.1:416040595-416118651 GCF_018294505.1 Triticum aestivum
CCCGGCGTTCCTCACCGCCCTCCCCGCGCGGGCCCTCGCCGGAGTTGCTCCCTGCCGCCGCCGCCATGATTCGTGCTCGGGAGCGAGCAGAGGAGCTGCTCCTCCCGTGCGCCGCCCGGGACCCCCGCGTGGGCCTCGGCCCAGCAGCGCGCCAGCCCAGCCAGCTCCAGCCGGAGGCCCAGCCCAGCGCCCGGCCTGCCCCAACCTCTCCACTTCTGGGCTCAGCCCAATGGGTGAGAAACCCTATTTCCTCCGCCCCGTGCGCCGAATAGTTTCATCGCGCTCATATGTTTTTTTTCAGAAAATGACCAAGTCCCTGAAATTCATCATTGTAGTGCATACTTTGACCTGCTGTATCTCCATGCATGTAGCTCCGTTTCGTGCGTGTAATATGTCAAATTGTTCGTCTCAACGAGTACATCATTTCATTCCATTGCATCATATTTATTTGAGCTCATCTTGATGCCTGAATCATCGTTGTAAGAGTGCTTCATAATGTTTTCTGCTGTCTGTTAACAGAACGAGCTCTTTTGTCATTTTTGCCATGATTGATGTGTGCATCCTATGAGGTTGATGTCCACATGTGTTTTGATCTATGATATGTCTTCTTTACAGTGGTGTTTACCATATATTTTTGTGATCAATGTGATGACTAGCACAAGCATGCAAACTAGACATCCTGATGTTGCTGTTTTAGTCCCTATTCTGCTGTTATTTTGATGCCATGTAAACTTGTTGCTACAGAGTGATCCATGCATATTTTGAGATACTTCAGTAAGGATGTTTTGAACATATGGTTATTGTCTATCCATTCATGCCCTTGGTTGCATTTATGGAGTAGTCTAGCATGTCATTTTCGTGCTCTACTTTTGCTTCAAAATGTTTCCTGGCAGATTGTTTACGTGTTATTCAATTTTGCCAAGCTTGTTATAGATGATCCTTGCATGCTATGGACTTGTTCTTGCCTTGGTTGGTTACACAAACATGTCTTCTTGATGATGCTATGCTTATCTTGTCATGCAATGACTTGTGGTGAGTGTATCGAGCTTGTTAAGTAGGGTACATGATGTTGCTGTTTTGCTAGGCTGAATCTGTTATTTCATGATGCCATATAAACACGTTGTTACTAGTCATTCTATGCATAATCTGGAGATGTCCACTAAATATGTTTTGATCTACATGTCATGCTTTATCCATCCATGCCCCTTGTTGCATTTATAGCTTGCTGTAGCTTGTTCATATCTTGCTCCAAAGTTGCTTGATAATGTTGCTGTCAGCCTGTTAACATTAAGTTCAGTTGTTGCCATGTGTTTTCCTAGTGATCCATGCACCCTATGGCCTTGCTCTTGCAATGCCTAGATTCACAAACATGCCTTCTTACTGTTGGTTGCCTTGTCATGCCATCTTTTGCTATGTAGTGAGTTGCACAAGCTCATCTACATGCCTTCATAATTATGTTCCTGCCATGTTTGAATTTGTATAATAACTTGCCATGTTTACATAGGTGCTATCATATTTTCTGATCCTTTTTGGCTTATGGTCAGTAAAGGACTTTTGATCTATGCATTTAGTAGTTTCATTCCATGCCTTTGTTTGCCATTATAAGTTCCTATAACATGTTGTTTGATAGCTCTAAACATTGCATCGTGATGTTATTTTCTGCAAAGTCTGAAATTGTTGTTACTTGCAATCTTACCATGTGTGTTTGAGCAGGTTCTAGTAGTTTCTGGAGATAGCTCAGTGTTCATGTTTTGTAATACTTTATCTGTAAATCATGCTCATGTCTTTTGTTTTCATGTTGGGGTGTTGTAGCTTATTGTTTTGATGCTTGCAATATGCCTAGTTGCTGTTTTGGATAGCTTGTCCTTATAACTTGTAGTGTGTGTATGTTGAACCGTTGCTCCGTTTTGAGTGTGCTCTATATGAAACTTGCTTGATTTTGCATGTAGTTTCATATTATTATGTTGCATCCTTGTTTTGAGGTGTTTGCTTGATGTTTGAGTGCATTTTGCATCAATGTCATGTTTAACTTGTTTTGCTCATATCTTCTAGGCCGTAGCTCCGAACTAAATGAACTTTATATGTAACTTGACTAGAATCTCGTGTAGATCATCTTGGTGCATCTTAACTTGCTGATTAACAACTTGAACATAAGGTTTATTCAGATCTGGACCAATTTCGAAATATGCATATGAGGACTTACCGGAATTGTTATATGTTGCTCCCGGCCTCATTTAAACTTGCCTTGATGTGTTGTTCTTGTTTGCATCATCTCTTGCCATGAGTAGCCTCATCTAGTTTTGTCATGCATCATGCCTTGTTCATGTGTGGTGTGTTTACTATGTTGTGTGCTTCTTCTCGATAGTTCCCGTTTCGTTACGATCGTGAGGATTCGTTCGTCTACGCTTTGCTCGGCTTCATCCGTTCGTCTTTTTCATGGACTCGTTCTTCTTCCTTGCGGGATTTCAAGCAAGATGACCGCTACCCTGGATCTCACTTCTATCATTGCTATGCTAGTTGCTTCGTTCTATCGCTATGATGCGCTACCTATTACCTGTTTTTCAAGCCATCCCATTTTGCCATGAACCTCTAACCTTTGACACCTTTCCTATGCAAACCGTTGCTTGGCTGTGTTACCGCTTTGCTCAGCCCCTCTTATAGCGTTGCTAGTTGCAGGTGAAGTTGAAGATTTCTTCATGGTGGACAGGATTTTGGTCGGGATATCACAATATCTCTTATATTATTAATGCATCTATATACTTGGTAAAGGGTGGAAGACTCGGCCTTTTGCCTGGTGTTTTGTTCCACTCTTGCCGCCCTAGTTTCCATCATACCGGTGTTATGTTCCCTAATTTTGCGTTCCTTACGCGGTCGGGTGATTTATGGGACCCCCTTGACAGTTTGCTTTGAATAAAACTCCTCCAGCAAGGCCCAACCTTGGTTTTAGATTTGCCTCACCTAGCCCTTTTTCCCTTGGGAGTCGCGCTCTCGAGGGTCATCTTTATTTTATCCCCCCCCCGGGCCAGTGCTCGTCGTGAGTGTTGGTCCAACCTGTCAATCGCCGATGGCCACCAGGGGCAACTCTGGGCTGGCCTACCGGAAGTTTGGACAATCCGGTGTGCCCTGAGAACGAGATATGTGCAGCTCCTATCAGGATTTGTCGGCACATCCAGGCGGCTTTGTTGGTCTTGTTTTACCATTGTCGAAATGTCTTGTAAACCGGGATTCCGAGTCTGATCGGGTCTTTCTGGGAGAAGGTCTATTCCTTCATTGATCGCGAGAGCTTGTCATGGGCTAAGTTGGGACACCCCTGCAGGGTATAATCTTTCGAAAGCCGTGCCTGCGGTTATAGGCAGATGGGAATTTGTTAATGTCCGGTTGTAGATAACTTGACACCAGATCCGAATTAAAACGCATCAACCGCGTGTGTAGCCGTGATGGTCTCTTTTCAGCGGAGTCCGGGAAGTAAACACGGTTTCTGGGTTATGTTTGACGTAAGTAGGAGTTCAGGATCACTTCTTGATCATTGCTAGTTTCACGACCGTTCCGCTTGTTCTCTTCTCGCTCTTATTTGTGTATGTTAGCCACCATATATGCTTAGTCGCTGATGCAGCCTCACCACTTTACCCCTTCCATTTCCCTTTAAGCTTTGCTAGTCTTGATACCCATGGTAATGGGATTGCTGAGTCCTCGTGGCTCACAGATTACTACAACAACAGTTGCAGGTACAGGTTGTGCGATGATCATGACGCGAGAGCGATGCTTGCTTGCGTTGAGTTCTTCTTCTGCTTCTTCTTCGATCAGGGGATAGGTTCCAGGTCGGCAGCCTGGCTAGCAGGGTGGATGTCGTTTGAGTTTCTGTTTGTGTTTCATCCATAGTCGGATGATGTTCTTATGTATTGTGATATTGTATTCATGTGGCATTGTATGCCTCTTGTATGTATCCCCATCTATTATGTAATGTTGATGTAATGATATCCACCTTGCAAAAGTGTTTCAATATGCAGGTCTATCCTTGGTGGGACCTTCGAGTTCCTTTTGGATAGGGTCACTTATTGGGCGTGACACCGAACCTAGGTAAACATTGTGTCCCTTGCTTCCTGTTACCATCAGCCTAAGACGCACAGATCGGAACCCCCTACCCGAGATCCGCCAGTTTTGACACCGACACTCCTCTCTCGTTGCTTTCACTTCCTCCATCATCCACATTTAAACTTGTTAATATATTTGTCCTGATGGAAGCTGCATTTTATTCCGGTTTCTGTATTGGGAATGCATTGTAAATTGACATTATTGAAGCAACATGTTTAAAGAAATGTTACAGGTGGCCACACATGAGTAGGCTTCCTGATTAGGAATCACATAACTAATTAGACTTGGTACCCCATCCCAATATATTAGTTAATCAGTTGTTAACATGGATACACCGAGCCAAATTATATATGCTAGATAGGTTTGTGTTTTTTTATAATAGTTAGATTCAAGCTCTGCCCTGTTGTACTTTGGTTAGCAGATAAAATGTGATGTTATCCTGTTGAGGTTAAATATCCACACTCAAACCAAACAAAGAATGCATTGATCAACATCTGTGCCTACTCACATGGTTAATATACTAATCCTTTGTTTGCTTTGCACAGATGTTGATCAATGCATTCTGAGAATATTTTGTGAGGTATCCTGATTGGCATATCAGAGACTGCTAGAGTTGTTCAAGCATTGTGTGCGTTCTACTTTCAGTAGATTTGCTATCTATATTTACTTTGTTTAGTTTGAATAGGTACCATAACAAGGCTAGGTTCAATAACTATTTGTTTTCTTTTTTACATAACGGCTGAATTAAAATCATTATCCTCTTTGCCTGGTGCTCATGGTTTAATTGCTATAGTTGCTGGAGCCATTGGCCATTTATACATAATATTGTATACATTTATAATGTCGATCCTTGCTCATGGTACACCATTCTTGGTTTTCTGGTGACAAGAATTAGTATATTAACCATGTGAGTAGGCCTTGTATTGACAACATGTCCGACTAAAATTACAAACTTGATCTTAACGATTATACTATGGGTTTGTCTTAGTTGACCATCAACTGTGCATCATGCAATTAAAAAAAGCTCTTGCAACTGTTGTTTTACTGCTAGCTAAAGGGATTCAGTTGATTGTGAGAGCAGAGCAGAGCAGCAAGAGGGGAACTCACTCCTCAACACGGCGACCTGCATGAGCTTCGCCGCGAACCTGCTGACGTTCTTTTAGCTGTAGACCAGCGCCACCTGAGCCTTCTCCTTCCTTGGAAAAGAACCCATTGTAGACTTCACCCAACCTTCTTGTAGCTGTAGACCATCATGTCATATAATTACTTGCAGAAGAACTATATTGTTTTATTGGGATTGTAAAGCGGAAATGGTAGAACTCTACGACTTCTCTATTAATGTCGTTTGACTATTTACTTTCTCAAGTAGTGTGAATATAGTGTCGTCGGGATATCAAGTATATGCATGAAAATATGCAATTTTAAAAATGGCTGTAGTATCCCCTATTTGTCAAATCCTCATATGTTGTTGGTAGCCATGCTTATGTGCAATACACTTTACTAAATATATGCATGTCGTACACACCCAGAAAGCTTTGAACAGGCTAGGCTTTTAGTACCCCGTTTCCTTTGCATTGATTTGGGTTTCTTCTTGCTTTCATTTTTGCCTCTCTTTTCTGCTACAACTCCGCTGGTTCTTTGTTGCTGCTGCACTTTGGGTTGACTTGCCATGGAACCATTTGGCTGAGGTGTCTCCATCACCATTATTTGCTATGTTTTGGATTTACCCGCTCGCTGACTGCTGCATTTTGCCTCCTGTAAGCCTCTGCTTTTCTCATCGTCGTCTATCGGTCCAAGCTGCTGTTGTCCGCTCCGTCGCCTTCCAGTTGCTTCTGGAGCGTGCTGCGGATTCGTTGTGCCTCCCTCCAATGTAAGTTCTCTTTGCTTCCACTGCCTTTGCATATGCATGTGTGATATTTTAATTTATAGAGTCCAGAGAAGAACAGAGGAGAAGTCTGAAATAGATGAGTTTGTGCTGAGAAGTTCCTGACTAATTCATGCAGTATTGTCCATGGCTACATGCTTGTTAGCCATTTGGCTAGGTCAAGCTTATGTAGGGAATTTTTCCTTAATGAAGGATATGGTAATAGGAAATAGTAAGTGTAGTTCTCGCATATGTACCTGCACATTTCTCAACAATCAATCATAGTTGTTCTTGAACAAATCATTCATGGAATTTCAGTTTTAGTTTCAAGTATTAAAGGAAAGATGAATATAAAGAAATAGGATTGTGCTTCTATGGCGTGCATTGTAAGGAAATATGTGGTAATATTGAATTGCTTCCTTCCATACTTGGATCTCTCTAGATTATTAATGTTCCATTGGATTAAGCATGAGATTATTTGTTAATAGGTTTTTTTGCACTTGCTTGACCAACAAAGCTTGCAGCTAAGAGCAGGTCTGGTTCATGCTTTAGGGAGGTTAAGTTTCAGTCAGCTAGAGCCTAGAGAGTGATTGCTAACATTGTTGAATTTCACCACCACCAGGTAAATGTTTGTGCTGAAATGGTAGCCAAGATAAACACATTAATTGAATCAAGAAATTAGTAGGATGGGCAAATGGATGATGGGACCGAAGATTGGGGACAAAATAACTCAAACCAATAGACCAACCATGAGGGCTCCACACATACGGCAAACGGGTAGTTGACAAAATGAGGTGAGATCACAAGTAAATCAGAACTAATGGAGAATAATGCATAAGAAAGGTAACTTGGGAACAATGAAAGAATGGTGGAGATAAATTATCTTGGAATCTGTAAGACATTTAAAATTGTTGTATGCAAAAAAGTTCATTTCATAACAGTATGAATAATGTCAAACATTTGCTGCTATCATTAATCGGATAAAAGAATTATACCTCCAGGATGGGATAAAACCGGGACAACATCCATGTTGACTCTTCCCCTATTCGTTCTTTTCTGATACCATGTTTTTTTCTGAAAATTGTAGAATTGAGTGAATAACTTCTACTGCAATATAAGTATTTAAAAGCTACTCCCTCCGTTCCAAAATAGATGACTCAACTTTACACTCAACTTTAGTACAAAGTTGGGTCATCTATTTTGGAACAGAGGGAGTATATGTTTGGAAGAACTAATACACAAGTAAAATAATGCAATAGGCTACTTACATATTTCAAATTTCATTGGAAGACCACCTTTTGAAGACTTTTTAGTTTCATGAGCACATAGGCAACCCATATTATTCACCGCGATCATATCATCGGCACATAATCCGGCCAACCGGGAAAAAAATCTCTTACTCAATTAGTTATAGAACAACAAATTAACAACTGGCTGATTGAAGAATTGAAGCTACAAGCCGCTAATGCAGAAATTCTTAGGAACTGTCTACTGTACATAATTGCCAGTTTTTATATTCAAATGTCATATCTGAATGTAGTATTCTTAAAAATTTGGATATGCTACCTGATTAGTTAGTGTAGGCATGAGAGGTCTGCACTTCTTTTTCCATTTTAGCTCTTGAGAATCACATGAGACTGAATTCCTCTACAATAATAACTTCTCCAACATACTTTCTTATATGAAGAAATACATCATCTTTCGAAAAGATACTGCACCATGTTAACTCTTGGATCCACTCACAACCAGAAGATGCAGCAACCTAGAGCAGAATAATACTCAGTTAAATCACCTTATCTAACAAAGCCCTATAACAGAACAGATTATGCAGAGTCTTGAAAGGGAGCATTCATGGCGATTTCTCAGTGAGGCGACACAGTTGGTGACGAACCGAATTTACCGGGAGGAGCATGCGGCTGGGTTGGAGAGAGAGACTTACCTGGACCCGAACAATCGCGCAGGAGAGGGTGGAGAGGCTCATGGCGGCGATGGTGAGGGAGGCATCAGGAGGAGGGAGGGGCCCGGCGTCGCCGGCGAGCATGCCAAGCTCGAGCGCCTCCTCAAGCACTTGTGCGACTGGATTCGAAGGAGTGGGGCAGAGGAGAGGCGTGCAAGTCCCGCGCCTCCGCGTACGCCTCCGACGGAGCCTAGAGCTAGCGCGAGCATGCCGAGCTCGAGGGCCTCCTCGGCCACTTCCGTGGCCAGATTCGACGTGAAATGGAGGAAGATTAGTGGCTACGAAGCTCGCGCTGGCTATGGTGACAAAGGGAAGGGGCGGCCTAACCTGGGACCGCCGGCTGCGGAGGGAGGGTGCTGGCGATGGGGGAAATGGGGAACGGGGGAGATGTGAGGATGACTGCCGTTTTTTCAGTACTATACTACTGTGCTACTGTATTAGGCAGTGACCATATATTGTGAGCGAGTGGAAATGGATGCGTAGGCGGTGGGAGTGGATGCATAGGCGGCTGGAGCCAAACCAATTTTCTTTATCTTCTGAAATAAAAAAGAATCTTTCCTTTTTTCTCTAACAAATCCATTATATTTTATCAGGCGTGTCCCATTCACCTGCGTGGGTGCTATTTTATTTTTATCATCAGGGCTTGTTACAGTCATGATCATTTGATAGTTTTAAAGTTTTTATATAGCAATCTATAAAAATTGATAAAAAGAAATTATTGAATATATTGATGTTATGTAATTATGTAGGTCATCTTGCGGCCCGTGGATGTTAAATTTTATGGAGTACTCCCTCCGTAAACAAATATAAGAATGTTTAGATCACTATTTTAATGTTCTAAACGCATTTATATTAGTTTACAGAGGGAGTACTTCACATGAGATTTTTTGTCTAACACTTCTACACAAGTATTTTTTGTTGTGTATCATTATATTTATTTTATGTCGTATCGCTATTTCAAAACTAACTATGGCTATTACTTTACAGGACCATATGACAGATTTTGGAACGAAACTAGCTATCATTTTATTGGATTCGAAATTGAATGATGATAAGTATAAGAAATTGAGACTTGAAAGATGACGGAAGCAACACATATTCCCATGGATTGAATGATTTTGGATAGACCCCTAAGAACAGAAACAACATATATCTTGCCGTTCTTTTCTTTAGTAAAGGGCATTAAATTTGTTACCATATGTGCTTGCCCACAACTAAATTATGAATTTTCTTTTTAATCTACACATGGGTCTAATAGAAATGATGTTTTAGGCATGTTTGATAGTTATAAAACAAATGTCATAGATGATACTCCCTTCGCTCCATAATATAATAATATTTTGCAAGCTAAAACAGCTTGCAAAACGTTCTTATATTGTGGGACGGAAGGAGTAGTTATTGCTATTATGGAGATGTTTCGAACTATTGTTCATCTGCTATTCAATGTTTGATGATCCTTCATTATTTTTATATCGAGGGGCTAAAAAGCTCCAATCATACATGTTTTCTCAAACCTAAAGCTCCAAACTAATGAAAATGTTTTGAGAGCACTTATGGTTTTAAAGGTACATATATTTTTAAACAAAAGCCTATGTATTTTTTGCTCAAACACATAGTTGCTGAAAAATGCAAATATTTTTAATGCGAACTTGGTTTCAAACGAGTCTCTGCCAATATGGTGGCAAATTATTTTGTGCCATCAAATTTAAATGTGTATACATCTCACTATAGACAACAACCCACTATATTTCCAATTAAAGGGGATTAAACCATGCATATTTTTTTCATCACGCATATGGATTTAGCGTGCCTCTGCGCCATTTGGCGCAACGGGTGCACTAGTAATTACAAAGACTACTCCCAAGCCATTGGATCTCACTTCCAACGATGTAAAAACTCGTATCACCATAGCATCTAAGCTGCAGGGTGGATGTGATATTCTATGCCACTCTCATTTTTGTTTGTAAATTTGCAAAATACGTGTAACTCGTGCCGTTACTTGTCTAACCGCGCAAAGTGTTTGTTCAAAAAAACCATCCTACACTGAAATATCAGAACAACACATGGGGGTCCCACTTGTCATTAATCAAATTTGGACCTAAAACTAACAAATCTGAAAGACGGGATTCGAACTAGCAACCTAGACTACAAAGCGTAAGTCGATAGCCTGGAACAACAATGGTTGTTGGCTTTATCCCATAACTTGATTTTATACAGTATTACATTGAGTATAGTAGAGGGAGTGCCTCGTCAACACGTGCATGACCGTTGACTCACTTACTGGTGGGTCCCAGGTCTGTGATCTCTCTCTCATGTCCATCGTCTAACCTTTAGACGCACGGGTACACACGAAGAGCGGAACTAGCTTGCCGTGGTGTTATTATAACTAAAAAAATCTTGAAAAATAGAAGAATCGCCTAGAACAAGAGACGTTGTGGCTGATCGAGACGGAGCTAACCACACCTATCCTCCGTGCCACGTCAGCATGATAAAGCTGTATGGCTAGTGGGGTGTTTTCGACCGACTGGCTGGGTCCCGAGGTCGAACCGTAGGTACTATGTCTGATACATTATATTTTTACACGCACATTTTTCCTCCGTGCCGAGACGTGGCACACCCTACCGCACGGTTTCGGGGTCCTGGGTGGTGCACGCATTATTCTTCCTTGCCGAGACATGGGACGCCCTACCGCGCGTTTTCTGGGTCCTCCTCGGTCATAGTGCCGAAGCAAGTAAATGAGTCGTCAAATCATGAAAGACCACCTTTCCCGCCGAGTACATCAGTGAAGCACGGTGGCTAGCTAGTTGGGCTAGTGCGATCAATTAGCTAGGCCGCCGCCACATTTGTTTTTTCTCCCCTTTTTTTATCTCCTTGCTAGCAGGTAAATTTAAATATCCATTGCGGCGTTGCTCTGGTGTTTGGGTGCGGTAGGATTTTTAATTTTTTGATTGACGGGAGCAGGCGCAACAGGATTTTTAATTTTTTGATTGACGGGAGCAGGCGCGGCAACAATTAATCACGATGACTCCGCCTGTAAAACCCACTGCTCCCTGACGTGAGAAGTCGTCGACTAGTGTTTTCCCATGGTGAAAACCAAAAGATTCCCCGCTCCTCGGCTGGCTCCCTCCGCCTTCTCGTAGATTGCATTGCCTTTCATCTGTTTTGCCCCCTTTGATTCCTCTCCCCATTGCTTCTACCTGGTACCATGGCGGCGCAGCAGATCACGGAGTCTAAGGTGAGGCGCCTGACACAGGAGCTCCATGCCAAGGATGTGGAGCTCAAGACTAAGGACGTGGAGCTCCGTGAGCTCAAGGAGAAGAGGAGTGACATGCTCCTCCGTTATGTGCGGGAGTTCACGGAGCTTCAAAAGCGGCAGGCGTCCACCACAAAGATGCTCGAGGCGTCGGCAGTGTTGTTGTAGAAAGTGGGAGATACGATAGGCCGTCAGGGGAGATGGCTGGAGCGCGAGTGGGCCGATCGTGACGAGGTCTAGGATCGCCTCAGCCACTTGGTGGACCAAGTTGCCACGCACGTGTTGCGCCTACGCGATGCCTACCGTCGTGCCAGCGCGACCATGCCGGTCGTCGGGCTAAACCCGTTCGACCACCCAGTCGACTTCAACGAGCTGCGGCTTCCTGACCTGGCCTCCTTCTTCACCTATATCTCTGAGGAGCTGAACCATCTCCGCGCGATGGTGGGGGCGGAGCTGAACAAGGAGGGGTTCCGGGCTGCCGTCGCCGTTGCCGGGTGAATCCTCTCAGGGCTCCGTCACTGGAATCCATTCGTGCCATTGGACGTCGTCTTTGACGAGCTGGCTCCCGTCGACCGGGAGCGGGCTCTGTGGGCGGTTGCACCCTGGATCACCAACGTCGTGCGCCTCGAGAAGCAGAGGGTCTTCGGTTGTGTTTAGGCGCCCTCTGCATGGGCATGTCCATGTCTCTCCGCAACATGACCGTTGGATCAAACTCAGACGGTGCAGATCAGTCACTGTAGCACAAAGCGTGTGGGTGTGTTTGGTTGCATTCTCATCTCAATATAGTTGTTCCCTCTTCGTGTATTTGTGTTAACCTACTAGTGTGGACTCATGCACCCTTCATGCACTCTGCCAAACACCCAAAAGTGGGTCGAGAAGGGAACTTTTTCTCCCATCCCGTGCACCCTTCATACACCCTGCCTAACACTGATTCGTGCTTCATATGGTTCATGTTTCGTGGAGTACTGTAGCACCATACTCTCCATGCACTGTAGACCTAGTTATATTAACATTGATCTCACCGTTCATTCTCGACCGGACAGTCAAAAAAGCGGTACTATGTTACTACATTACTGTTCATATAGTTGACATGCGCACAACATCATTTGTTATCGTCATATCTTACTACACTAGCAACAAGATTGTGTAGTACTGACGTATGAACCACTGCACATGCCTAGTAGTAGGAGCACTGTGTATGTTCAAGTGGCTGTCGTGTTTCGCACTCCTCCATCGTAAGAGTGGAAACGCTTGCTCTAATCATTTTTTTCTTCAGAAAAACTGTGGACACGCATCGTGCGGATCCTCCTCCACGGTCGTCTTGAACCTTGCTACTCACTTTCGCTGACGTGTGGGACAGCCAGCATCGGGGTCCACCAGCCATGCACTAAATTACTCCGTAGTAGAGTGCCCAACTGCACGGTAGACTACCCCGATCGAAGCGCCGTAGTAATGCCCAATGTGCCGTCAAATCACAAAAAACCCTCCTTTCCAGCAGTGAGTTGGACGAACGAAGCAACCGTCATTTCACTCTTCTCTCTCAGCTTCCTCTCTAGAAGAAAACCCCCACCCGCTTCTCCCACATCTCATTCCTCATTTCTTCAAGAAAACCCCGACCTGCTTCTGCCATTGTTCTTCTCTCCCGAAGAAGGAAATGTGAGCGCATCAATGGTGTTGATGTTGGCCAAGGCCCGGTCTTGCAACCCCGAGACTGGTCCTATAACTCCCTCTCTTTCTTCTTTTGGGTTTGTGATTATGGTTTCTTTTCTTTTATTTCTATTTGATAGTTTCTTGATGGACGCTGGAGCACCGGCCGAAGTGATGTCTATGGCTTTGGCCAAAACCGTCGAGGCTCATGGTGCGAAGAAGCGCAAGCACCCCGCCGAGACTACCGCAGACAAGCTCAAAGCCATCGGCCTGTCCAAGCCCCCGTCTCCGGGATCCCTCATTAAGCAAGTCCAGGTAATATCTCTTCTTAACGATCTTTTTCTCGATCTTGATCGTGTTTTTTCATCTAACACACAGTACTAGTACTAGTAGTACAACTTTCTAGGTGAACTTGCAAGTGATTTTTGTGTGCCAAATGACGGTTCTAAATTCCTCTTTTGACCAAAACATGTGAGAGGTTGACACTGATTTCTTATAGATTACTTTCAACTACATTATGAACATCAATGCTACCTTTGAAGAGGGTATATTTGCCTCAGTAACTTGTGTTATGGATATTGCAAGTAATCCCTCTTCTCTCATGCCTTTGAAGACATGTTCTAGTGTCTTTGTTCACTCATTTCTATGCGTATATGTAGTCATATATGGAGTATAATATCGAAAAACATCTTATATTTCTGAACAGAGGTAGTAATAAAATATTTGGTTTCTGTTTGAATTAGAACCAGGTATGCGGTGGAGATGAAGTTCTCAAAGTCATGTCGTGTGAACTGGAAGACCCGAGGATGAGTTGTACTGCTAAACTATCTAGCTGCTATGTCCTTGTCGCCACGTGTCCTGAACTAGTGTTTTCCTATAGCATTGTTGTCAGGCGTGTTCTCGAGGTTGTACTTGACCACAACAATTTCCTGGTTGTGCCTTCGATTACGAAGGGTGTGGTTCTTGTAAAGCTTCCCGACAAATCTGATGCGGCTTGTCTTCATCGTCATGTTTATGAGTGGAAAGACCACTCTGTTAGGTTCTCCAAGGTTGAGGAGATGGTGATGGTGCAGGTAGACATCTCTCACGAAGTCCATGGCCTAGTTAGTTATGCGGGGTTCTTCCCGTAGGTCGGTGGCAAGAAATAGACTGTAGAGTTTAATTAGTGCAACTTTGCTTGTCTGTAGTAAGTACTATTGTTCAATACTTGATTTTTGTTTGTGAACCCTGTATTGTTTAGTACTGCCGCTTTTGGTGTGTGGTGAGTCCTCAGAACAGTCTATGTCAATGTCTGTCCACTCAATTCAGTCTGTATATTTTTAAAGCATCCATATCATCTTTTTTGTGAGGATAATTTATCAATTATGGTTACACTCCAATACCTGTATGCATTGCAGGGTTTATCACACCCACTAGGATTTCCAGTCCCATGGATGTTCGGTCCATACGATTTGTCACGACCTTTGGATTGTCCTGCTTGTGGGAGTAGGCAGGGGCCCTGCATGCCACGTGTAGTTGGACGATCAATCTTCTCTTTAGTACTTCAACATAGTGATTTCCTGGTAAGTAATCACTCGTGTCACATCAAGTAAATCTTATTGATCTACTGTCTAAATCTTATTGATTTAATGTCATGTTTTCTTTTTTTTCCTGCAATTTTACGATGCAGGTTTTGCCATGTGACATTCATCATATAATAAACCGTTTGGTTTGCTCTACGATGGCTATTTTTGCAGGTTTCACTTCTTATGTCGTGCCAGTAACGAAGGCACTGTCCATCACTTATATTACTGGAAAAAATTGGATCAGTCTGTTGTCTGAGTACAAGCTGAATCCCTATGATGAACTGCAGTTTGGTTTAACAAACACGCCACAATTAGTCCTTGTGGCATTTAAAATAAATGAAGAAAAACTGGATCACGGTCATGGAGCCTAGTCAAGTTAGAAAGCTGATCATAGTAGACCAGACACGATCGCCGCTGTCTCGCATATCGGTACCACACCACCTTCAGCAACGGATCAAGCACCGACAGTTGCTCTAGCACTGACAGTGGAAGCAGCTCAGTCTGATCCAGCTGAGGATTGGGCACGGACCGCGTCAGCGGATCAGGTTGATCTACCGGAGGATCGGGCATCGACACTGGCACCTGCTCCAACACCGGCACCAACTCTACAAGGAGCACCATCTCCGGCAGCAGCAGCGGCACTACCAGTCGCACCTGCACGGGCACTAGCAACAACTTCGGCACCTGCACCAACACTTGCACTTGTATCTACTCCGGCCCATGCAGCGGCAACCAAACAAGCAGTTGCACCGGCAATAGACTAGGCCGCAGTTCGCACTTCATATACCAAAGTCCTTACAAAAACCGACATGTCCACCTTCTTGGTAAGCATTGGCCGCCCAAGTGCTTCGTTATTTTTTCTTTACATGTTGTTTCACATGATTCACTGTGTTGATCTAACTGTTTGTGTTTGTCTTCTTGTTTGCAAACAGAGAATTCCTAGAGCAACAACGGAGTCGTTCAACAATCCGGGTGACCATGGCCAAGTTTTTCTTACCATGCGCGACCTTGGTGTGAATGAACCTGCTCCATATACCGTAATTACAAAGGATGGTCGCATGATGATTGATGCTAAAGGATGGTCAAGGTTCAAATCTAAATCATATCTTGTGGTAGGGGGTGATGTCAAAATCGAAATTTCTCGACAAGGAGAGCTGGTCCAAATCAACTTTGAAATTCTTCAGTAGCAGCACGCAACTGCTGAACTGATCTATCCTCCGAGAGATTTTGATGTAATAATCTGGCATGGTGAATTAAGTGTCCTCTGTGTATAAGTAGTACGACGATATTATTTATCACATGGTATATCGTTGATAGAATTGCAACTCTGATTGCTGGTTACGAACTGTCGTTCGATTTCATTCAAAGAGTTGTCGTGCTTTATTCAATTTTGTGTATTCGCCTTGCGACATCATCTAAAACCAGAGCTGTACCGATCTCTTGCAATATGAAAAGTGCTGAGGTAGAACAAATGGGCCCCTAAACATGTAGGCCCACCGGACTGTGGCCCAAACTCCAGAACTGTGAGCATGTCTGGGTATTATATTCTCAGTTGAACCCCCATAATGCTCGTGCGTTGCACATAACATCAAGGTGCATTTATATGAGTATTTTACCTCGTGAGAGAAAAGTATGAACGAGGGAAGGCCTTATTTGCAAATGTGGAGAGGTGTGTGGGTACCTTTTTGCAAAATTTCCATAGTTTCCTACCTATCCGTCGGATATAAATCGGATGACCTATATTGCAGGATGGCAGGCACACCATCATCACCAACTCGTCTATACCGTGTTAAAAAACTCTATTTTTTATAATTATATATGTTATATATATTCCCCTTGATTTTTCTTATGTATAAATTTGTGATATAAAAGATTTTTATATTTCTTTAGAGATGGAGTATCTCTCTGTCAAAAATATATTTATGTGTAACTAGTTATTCCTGTCTTTCTACTTCCTTTCGCTGATATGTGGGGCATCCGGCAACGGGGTCCACGTGCCATATGCACCAAATTAGAGTGCACAACTGTACGGTAGACACACCCGGTCGTAGCGCCGTAGTAATGCCCAATGAGCCGTCCAATCACAAAACCCCCCATCTTTCTAGCTTTAGCACTAAGCTGGACGGACGAAGCGACAATATTTCATTGGGCCTGAATCCCCTTCTCCCTCGTCTGCTTGTTGAGAGAAAACCCCCTCTCAGCGATTGCATAGGGTTTTCTCATGGATAACTAGGTACAAATTCTTCATCCATCCCCGATAAATCCAAGTCCCTTGGTCGCGGGTAATCCTAGGATGGCAGCTGTTGCCGTTGATGCATTTTTTTTCCTACTGAATCTAGTGTGTTTCATTTGAAGTGCCCAAGGTGCGAGGACCCTACAGGTTTCTGCGCCCTCGGCGAGACGCCACACTTGTTCCTTCTCATCCTAACACAGGATTTTAAAACGTGCACAGTATGTTCCTAGAATCCTCTTTTCTATCCGGGAGGGTGGGTTTTTTTGAACATGTTGTCGACTAATTTGGAAATTTGGATTGCTATATTTGGATAAAAGGTACTAGTACGATGGTCAAAACTGGCATGACGGAGGAAATTATTTCTATATTTGGATACAGAATACATTGTGTTCTCATATTATTTTTCCTGCAGTGCATTACTTGCTCTGCCAGAACACATGTACTCAAGATGCTCGGCCTTGCCATAACTGAATACACCAGTTTAATGGTCACAGTGAAGACTAGCCATGGATATAAGTTTCGAGTTGGGTTCATGAACCAAGAAGATCACTGTTTTTTTATGGCCGGATGTGGATAAACTTTCTCAAGTGTTACGGACTAAAAGTTGGTGCATCAATGTTGATGGAAATAGCAGAACCTGATCTCATCCCCGACGTCATTCCAATTGTTCATCCATGTTAGTTTTGTATCAGGTTCTTGCTTGTTGCCTTGATTACTTCTTAATCCACCTATTATGTCTAAGTAATCACAATTTAACTTTAGAAATAGCAACAAATCTCTCACGAAGATGCTACTTCTAACTAAAATTTTCTTATAATTGGTGGCACGTGTAGGTTTTTTTAGAGTTAAGCAGGCTGCTCGTTTGTTATTCTATAAGAACTCGGCTGTTACTGATGGCACTGAAGTTTACTGGAACGACATCCACAAGTCCTACACTTTATTGATCGTCTTGAGGTCCTTGTGGGGCGTTTCAATGGTGGAAGGCCATGTGGGATATGTGTGCCATTGCTGCACTCATTGAACATGTCCAACTATGTCGAGAAACTTATGGTATGAGTTGTTTTCTGTTATATATCTTGTTCATAAACTATTGCTTATACACAGTTGTACAGCTGTGATCTTCTTGAAACAGAAACTGCCCAATTCTATTGTTCCTATACAGATGCCTGACCATGGTCGGGTCAGACTTGCACTTGGTCACAACATGATGTTTATGTTGACCTACTCCATTCCCCTTGGAGGTGAAAAGATACGTATTTATTGGGGGTCTCAAATAACGAAGGCCCGTCCATCTTGGAGAATAGGAGAGAAGATTATGGTCCTGCTTTTCCCTGGATCTAGACCGAATATCCTGTTTATTGACCACATTGTGGGATGAAGCTGCTCTCAGAAGGTTGTGGATGCGCGGGGTGGCGCCTGGGCCTTGTCCTGGGGCTGGGCGGCCTCACCCTTGGTTAACTGTAGGCAAAGTAGCACTGTTTGAGGCGTGCTTTGTACGGTTGAACCTGTATAAGTACTCATACTGCTTTCAGTTATGGCTGTTAAGTGCCCCTGCTGGTTTTAGTTAAGGTTGTTAAGTACTCCTGCTGCTTTTATAGTCTATCATATTTCTTCACTCCTGTCTTCCTCCAGCCGCCAAAACCAAACCAGCATCGGCGGGGCCGCCTGCTTCTGCCTCCATGGCTGACTGGGCCTCAACGCACGCATCGCCGCCCCACCATCTCATAAATCGTTAACACCGACGTCCGAGGCCTCGCCGTTGTCCTCCGTGCACTTTGTGCGCTCGCCGCGGCGCCGCCCTCTCATGTTGTCAACATGGTCAACAAACAACAAGAATTAGCAGAAGTACGTGGAGAGGATGACAGTAGGGGCCCGCCATGTCAGTGTATGGAAAAAGAAAATTCTTCCTCCTAGTGGTTTCCTGACATTTGGGACCCACGACATTGTGAGCGTATATAGTCAATAGACAAGGGAACAGCACAAGATCGGCTGACACCTGGGACGTAGCTGCTCGAGCAGTATTTTTTTGTTATCATTGAGACGGAGCAGGGTTTCAATTGGGTTGTGGCCCGTCTAGCCCAGACTTATATTTTATGTTCACCATATGACCATCCCAGCTATTTTTTTCTTTGTGAAAATGAGCCCACTTTATTTTTTCTCAAGAATACCCGATCCAGGCCTACTTATATTTCTACGCCCTAATGGGCTGCAACTCTTTCAAGATGCCTGCAAATCTTGAAAGTAATATGAAATGGGTTGTAAATATAAAAACAGATGACAAATTGGCAATGACTTTATAATTTCTGAATTTTTTCACATTTTAATATTCCTATTTCATTGGCTTTAACCTAATTTAAATATATCTTCAAAGTACTTTAAATATTGCTCAACATTTCGGTATTAAAAATAGTTTGGACCCACGGAAATATACGAAATTTCATTTAAATTTTTAACCCTAGCCATGGCCAACAAAAAAACCGGACTGCAATAAATTACATAAGAACTTGCAATGAGCTATATATAAATTATTAAAAAAGGGAATGGTCTGACTTGTGGGCCTATTAAGTTGATGCGTATGCAAGATTTTTGTACTTATTATATACGTCAACAAACGATTCTAGTAGACGTAACCGTTGGATGTCAATCCAACGGCCGTCGTGTTTCTTTAATCTCTGATCTTCTTGCTCCAGCCGCCAAATCCAGTGCCGGCGGGTGAGGGAGTCCTGGATTAGGGGGTCCTCGGACAGCCGGACTATGTACTTGTGTCGGACTGTTGGACTATGAAGATACAAGATTGAAGACTTCGTCCTATGTCCAGGTGGGACTCTCCTTTGCGTGGAAGGCAAGCTTGGCAATTCGGATATGTAGATCTCCTTCTCTATAACCGACTCTGTGTAACCCTAGCCCCCTCTGGTGTCTATATAAACCGGAGGGTTTAGTTCGTAGGACAAGAACAATCATAATCATAGGCTAGCTTCTAGGGTTTAGCCTCTACAATCTCGTGGTAGATCAACTCTTGTAATACTCATATCGTCAAGATCAATCAAGCAGGAAGTAGGGTATTACCTCCATAGAGAGGGCCCAAACCTGGGTAAACATTGTGTCCCCCACCTCCTGTTACCATTAGCCTTATACGCACAGTTCGGGACCCCCTACCCGAGATCCGCCAGTTTTGACACCGACATTGGTGCTTTCATTGGGAGTTCCACTGTGTCATCATGGTAAGGCTTGATGGCTCGCCTTGTTATGAAGGACAACATCACCTCTGGGGGAGCCCTGACTTTAGGCCAAACTCTCCGACTAGGCGGCTTCGTCATGACCGCCCGCTCGGCCGCCGCGCCGATGATGACTTCTCGGGTCATCAAAAACAACCTCCACGTCAGCTCGGAATACACCGAGCGGATGGATCCAACGGAGCTCTCGTCCTTGAATGAGATCTTAGATCACATTGCTGCCTTGGGAGTCGCTACGGACTATGATCGGATCGGGCTTAAACCCGACCAAAGAGAGATTAACTCTCTGCCGGTCACCCATCAGATAGCGGTGGTGGAGGAGCATTGCAGCGATTCTTCCTCTATTTTGAGGATGAACTATGTCCGTATTCCCGAGCTCTCCGAGCCGGATACCCGTCTACAGGAGGACATAACCCAGACTCCAAACTTAGAATCAGACAGTGGGCCAGAAAAATTGGGCGACATCCTGGAGCCCGAACTGCCAAGTTCGAAAGGTCCTCTACCCCTGGGTCTTAGATCGGGTCAGGGTTCAGACTTAAATCTACCCACCCACCCAGATACAAGCGATCTTTCCCACATTAGACAAGAGCCCCAAGAGATAGTACATCACTTTTGGGCCAGATTCCTCCTTGTAATGAGCAAGGTCAAGGACTGTCGCAAGGAAGACGCAATCTCATTCTTTTGCAAAAATTGCACGGACAAGGGAATCCTCAACGCCATAAGTCGCCCTGACATAACGCACTTCGCTGACTTGGCGGCCATAATGTAGAAGTACTA
Organism: Triticum aestivum; assembly: GCF_018294505.1. Classification (NCBI taxonomy): domain Eukaryota; kingdom Viridiplantae; phylum Streptophyta; class Magnoliopsida; order Poales; family Poaceae; genus Triticum; species Triticum aestivum. The sequence continues at coordinate 416,061,217 of NC_057798.1, forward strand.
TGCGATGGAAAGCGTCTGGAAAACCCAAGCAAAATTATGGGATCCTCCGGCGCTCACTAAACCCCTCGCCCGAACTAAAAGGGTGCACTCTCGCAAGTCACCTGATCCAACTACAAAGAAACCAAAGCCCACTACAGGGCGTGGAACCGTGTTGGAGGGATGGCTCAATGGGCCATGCAAAATTCTCACCACACCGTATACCATACCAACACACAACCTTAGAGCATGTTGGATACTTCGGCAGGTGGCCAAGAGCGGCGAGGATCTCCTCATTAACGATACCGCAGAGCATCATCCTATAGAAAACAACAATACGGTATTGACAGTCTTCGAGACTTTCGCCTCAAATAATAGGCACAAGAGAGCACTCCACAGCCTCGCCGAAGTCTGCCACGTTGCAGCAGTAAACCCATGGAATGACACGGCCATAACCTTCAATGGCAGTGACGAACCTTAATTCCGAATAGTCCGAGCACTAGCCGCTTTGGTCCTTAGTCCAATTGTGGACTGCTTCCGGCTTACTAAAGTGCTCATGGACGGCGGCAGCGGATTAAACCTCATCTACGAGGAAACTCTCAGCAAAATGGAAATAGACAAGAGCCGCATTGAGCAAAGAAGCACAACCTTCAGAGGAATTATGCCTAGTCGGGAGGCACGATGTGTAGGAAAAATCACACTAGATGTGGTATTCGGCACGCCGGAGAATTACAGGTCCAAAGAAATCACATTCCAAGTGGCCCCGTTCAGTAGCGGATACCACACCCTTTTAGGACGGGATGCATTCACGAGCTTCCAAGCTATACCCCATGTCGGTGGGAAACGACACCTATGGGATCACTGGAATCCCTTCTACGATTGTGGGGCGCGGTATCGTGAGAAGAGCGGGACTAGCGGATGGCACAAAGGGGATTTACCCAGGTTCGGGCCGCAAAGATGCATAAAATCCTACGATCTTGCTTTGGTGGTTGTATTAGTGTTCTTGAGCTCTCAAACTAGCTCTGGGTGCTGCGAGGTTCAAAAGAGCCGAATCCCCTCTCAGTATGCCATGGGCTTCCTTTTATAGGCGAAAGGGGCTGCCAACAGTGGCACACAGGAGGTGGAAAGGTGCTATAGTGTTGCGAGGTTATCGCTAGTATTACAGGACAAGACGCATTAAATGTGGGGCTTAGGTGTCCTTCACTTTATCGGGGGACGGGGGTGAGGCCCGTCCCGTCCGTCGCCGCCCCTCCTGGCTTCGACACACGCCCTGGCCAGCGACGCATGCGGTGCCATGTAGGCAGGCAGGCAGCTGAGGCGGCGCGGTGGTGGAGCCTCCACGAAGGATCGCATGCTGCCACGTAGGTGCCTGCCCAGCTGGTTGGGTTGGCAGCTGCGTACGAACGGCGGTAGGAACTTGGCTGGTGTGGGCCTGGCAGTGGCCTTGCCGGTGCGCTTGGCGATGGTCTTGCCGGGTGGCCCGACAAGGGTCTTGCCGTGGCGCGCTGGCTTCCCCGGCAAGGATCTTGCCGGGGGGCCCTGTGGGTTTCTTTGGTGGGGATGGTTGCCTTCCTATCCCCTTTTGATCTTGATTGCTCTTTGTCTTCACAAAGGTCTGCATGCCACCACGGAGGTGCCTGCCGAACCCTGTCCCAACACGACTGCTCAGCGTTGGTGGGCTCGAAGGTGGCTCGCTCAGCGGGTGTGGACGAGCTGCCCCGGCAAGGCTCTTGCCGGGGCTGCTAAGGCTTCCCTCGGCAAGGGTCCTTGCCGGGGCAACCTGCATTGCCCGTGCGTCCTTCGTGGTCTTGGTCCTTTGTTGTTTGCTTTGCTTGTCCCTGTGGTTTTGGCTTTTCTTCGGCTCCCCTCTCTTGCCTTGCTCATGTGTGGTCGTGGCAGGTGGCTCTGACTGCCCGTGCACAAGTAAAGGGGTCAAAAGCTAGGCCCCTACTTTTGTACACCGACAGGAGCCCCCGGGCCTGGGTCACACATAGGCGCAACACGTTGTTGGGCCAGGCCCAGAATGGTGCGCGGGCAGTCGAGGAGGATTTTACCGCGGCCACTGTTCCGCCCGCTGCGCTTCCCCACGACCCGCGTTGAACGCGACACGTGGGGGTAGTGTGGGTGCATGACGTGGGGATGCTAGCGTCACCTTGTGGTGGACAGTAAAGAGGCGGCTTGCATGTCTCTTTGAGACCGCAGGGCCACCCCCCCTATTTACTACCCTCGCTAGGGAACCGTCGCTCCACGCGTCCCATCGCGTCCGCCCCTTGCGCCACGTTCACTGCATGCAGAGCGAATGACAGGCGCAGGGGTCGTGGGTGGTCATGCGCGCGCGGGTTGATTCCCTTGCGCCTTTAGTGGAGCGGGGAGGGCAGTCGGCGGTCCCGCTCGCTATCATTCCAAGAGGCCGGGTTAGCTGGGAGGGGGCGGCCGAGCCCCGCCCTTGCCTCTTTATAAAGAGGGGAGCGAGAGGGACGGTGCCCTTCAGTCCTTCGCCATCTTCTTCTTCCCATCTCTGCTTCCTTTCTTCTTCCGCCATGGCGAGGGGGTGCGGCGACGCTTCCTCAGTGGCGGTGAGGGTCTCGGTCAGGCAGCGCATCACTCCTCCCCAAGAGCTCGTGGCGGCGGAGCCAACTGCTAGAGGAAGGGGGAGGGGGCGAGGTCGAGGTTGCCGCGGTGCTCGAGGGAGAGGGTGACGGGGCGGTAGATCCGTCTCGCCCCCTCCAGCAGCCCTCCCTTCGATGGAGGGCCATGCTGGGGACAACCCCTGTGAATTCTTTGTCAGGCTGCGCCATCCGCCGCGTCGTCGCCTTCGCCTCCTGACCCCGTTTGCGCGGGAGATGGAGCTGGATCCGCCGCAGGCGCTGCGGCTGCACATGAGGGGTTGTGGGAACAGCGGCACGTGGGTCGATGTCGAGTTCTCCGCCCCTCACGTCATGTATCTTCACCGAGGGTGGAATACCTTCGCTCGCCTCCACAGCTTGACAAATGGGCTCGCTCTCCATTTCAAACTAATGGAGGGCGGCCTCCTCTCCTTCAAGATCTTCGGGCACTTCGGGATCCGCGTGAGGTGCTGCGTAGAGAGCTCCTCCGATGATGAAGACTCCTCCTCAAGCGAGAGTGGCGAGGAAGACAACGGCAGCGACGACGAGGGCAGCGGGCAGCAGGATGACGGGTTCGACTAGGTGTCGGGCACCGCTCCGAGCGGCACCGGCGGCCCCATCATCCGTGTTGCCGTCTCCTTGAACTTCTTGGGGTCGTCTCCTTGGGCGGCTGGCGTAGGGAGGCTGCAGAAGAGGAAGAGGACGAGCGGCAAGGCCGTCAAGTCGAGTACGCGGGCACCGACGCCTTCATCGCGCGTTGGCGTCCTGCCGCCTCGTCTTCGAGCTCTGCCTCCGGCACCGCCACCGCCATCAAGCCCTTGGACGGCCACCGAGATGTTCTCTTGGTGTCTTCTGCCGCTCATAGCTCGCCTAGGCGCCCCTTTTGCCTTTCTGCTTTCTTGTTCCATTTCCTGAGGAGAGGGACAAGAAAGGGATTACGGGCACCTTATATTTTTTTAGTCTTGTAAGCCTTCGGGCCTTTGTTATCTTTAGAAGTTGTAATCCCCTTATTCATGTTTTTCGTTTCGTATGAACGGTACCTGTATGGGATGTTTTTTTAATGAAAAAGGGATGTTTGCCGGGATATTCGTTCGCGGGAGGAACCCACGGCAAGGGGTGAACCCTTGCTATCTTTAAGACAAACGTTTTCTTTTCCGCCCGACAATAGGCCTTGCCGTCTTCCCACCTCGCTCAACCTTTCTCATGTTCTAGGCGGAGGCAGGGATGAGGTGGGTTTAGGCCCCTCGTTCTCTCTCTTTGCTGCCGCGGCTACGACCAGATCCAGACCCAGGAGATAATCCTTGGGTTCTGAAGAGAGGGAGCACGGTAACTTAGAGATAGAACGGGGTTTCACGCATCCCAGTTCATAATGCATGATAGAGGATAAAGGACTTATCTGGATTTGCAGCCCCCGGCGATTTTGGCTTACCGCGGAAGGATCTTTGTTCTTGCATCCCCCGGCAACTCTGGCTTGCCGGAGCCCGGGCGCCGGTCCGTTCCTTTTCTTTCAAAATAGCTCGGCAAGAATACTTACATGCCCTGCGAACCAAAGAAAGACAGAGAAGAACAGAGAGACATGCACTCGACCTCTAAGCTAGGGGTTAGCCGTCGCTATGCACTATCAACCCTAATCGAGGAAGAGACTCAACCTAGCATGCATGCTATAACTTAGGGCGCCAGCGCTTCATTTATTTATGCTCAGGGTCTGCGCCTGGCTTTGTACAAAGGGTTACATGCCTTGCCGACAAAGCTTGTACAAAAGGGTGGCTTGCCTGGAGGCCTGGCAGCCGCGCCTTATCGGTAAAACTTGCGAAGATGCTCGATGTTCCATGAGTTGCTCACTGGATTAGCATCTTCGGTCTCCAGCCAGACTGCACCGGGCATGGTGACTCGCGTTACCCGATAAGGGCCTTCCCACTTTGGCGTCAACTTGTTGGAATTCTTGGCTGACTGAACGAGCCGAAGAACAAGGTCACCTTCCTCAAGGCTCCGGGCATGAACCTTGCGGCTATGATAGCGGCGCAAAGCTTGCTGGTAGCGTGCTGCTCTCACAGCCGCCCAGAGACGATCTTCCTCAAGGAGCGTTGCATCATCTTGCCGCAATTGCTCTTGCTCAAGCTCATCATAAGTGAGCACTCGAGGTGACCCGTATATGAGTTTCGTGGGGAGAACTACCTCCGCCTCGTAGACCAGGGCAAAGGGTGCCTGGCCGGTGGCTCGATTTGGCGTCGTTCTGATCGACCAAAGAACCGCCGGCAACTCATCAATCCAGTGCCTTCCACTCTTGTGCAACCTGTCAAAAGTCTTCGTCCTTAAGCCTCGCAGGACTTCTGCATTCGCCCTCTCTGCTTGGCCGTTGCTCCGTGGATGTGCCACGAAAGCAAAACAAACCCTGCTGCCGAGATCCTCAACGTATTGCATGAAGGCGTGGCTCGTGAACTATGTGCCATTATCGGTGATGATCCTGTTGGGTACCCCAAAACGGCACACTAGTCCCTTGAAAAACTTGACGGCTGACTGCGCTGTCACCTTCCTCACTGCTTCCACTTCCGGCCACTTTGTGAACTTGTCTATTGCTACGTACAAGTACTCAAAGCCCCCGACTGCATGGGGGAAAGGGCCCAAGATATCGAGCCCTCAGACCGAAAAGGGCCAGGAGAGAGGGATGGTTTGAAGGGCTTGAGCTGGTTGATGAAGCTTCTTTGAATGGAACTGACACGCTTCACACTTGGTTACTAGTCCCGTCGCATCCTGGAGGGCAGTGGGCTAGAAGAAACCTTGTCGAAAAGCCTTGCCGGCAAGGGCTCTTGACCCTATGTGGGAGCCGCATATGCCTCCATGTATCTCTGCCAACAGCTTTAGCCCTTCCTCCCGGGAGATGCACATCAATTTCACCCCGTTCGGCCTTCTTCTGTACAAGACGCTATCAATGAATTGGTACAGAGCAGACTGGCGGGCTACTCTTTCCACCTCTTCCTGCTTCTCAGGAAGCTCTCCTTTTTGGAGGAATCGGATGGTGTGATGTGCCCATGCCGGAGCCTATGGCTCGACGGCAAGGACCAAAGGCATTTCTTCTGCCGCGGGACCGGCCAGCTCCACGGCCATGACCTGAGGTCCTGCCGGAGTCAGTTGCCCCGCGGCAGGGTCGGCATCCACGGCAGCATCTTTGCTAGCGGCTCCGGGGAGCTCGGTGGGGAAGTACTTGCTGGGGCCTAGCTTCCTCCGCTTGCTCTGCTTGGTCAACGGCTCAATGGATGGTTGGGTTAACTGAAGCACAAAAGTACCTGGTTTCACAGGTAGCTTGAGGGCAGCGCGCTTTGACAGGTAGTCGGTGATGTCGTTCTCCGCTCGAGGGACATGTTCCGCTTGTATATCGTCAAAGCGCTCCTCCAGGTTCCTCAACTCATCTACGTAAGCTTCCATCAGCGGGCTTTGATAATCTTTGTTGACCTGCCTGACGACGAGCTGTGAGTCGCCCCTCACGATGAGCTTTTTAACCCCGAGGTCTACCGCGATCCTGAGACCGGCAAGCAAACCCTCGTACTCGGCGGTGTTGTTGGTCGACATCTCCCGGGGGAAATGCATTTGGATGACATACTTGAGGTGCTCTCCGGTGGGTGCGACAAGCAGCACACCAGCACCGGCGCCTTGAAGCGAAAAGGCACCATCGAAGTACATGGTCCAGTTGTAGCTCGCTTCCTTGCCGGGGAGAGTGGTCTCCTGTACCTCTTCGTCGGGCGTCGAGGTCCATTCTGCGACAAATTCCGCCAAGACTCTGCTCTGAATCGTTGAGGTGCTTTCAAACTTCAAACCGAAACTCGACAGCTCCAGGGCCCATTCCACGATCCTCCCCATTGCATCTAGGTTGTGTAGTATCCGTTGCAATGGGAGGCGGGTGACGACCGTGATCTCATGCGCTTGGAAGTAGTGGCACAGCTTCCTCGAGGCCATAAGGAGGCCGAAGAGCAGCTTTTGCACACTTGTGTACCTCGACCTAGCCCCCTGCAAGAGGGAGCTGACGAAGTACATTGGGTGCTGCACCATTTTCTTCTTTTGCACCTCTTCACCCGGTCATGCGGGTCCTGTCGCGCCGGTGCCGGCCCCTGCCGGGGACTCAATCTTGCCGGGATCGAGCCCTACCGGAGAGGGTTTTGGTTTGCCTTTTGTTGGCTCTGCCACTGTTGCTGCCTTCTCGTCGACCTCTCTCTGCGCCACTAGCGCGGCGCTAACCACTTGATTTGTTGCCGCTAGGTAAAGCAGCAACGGTTCTTGTGGTTTGGACGCAAACAGCACTGGGGTAGAAGAGAGGTATTTCTTCAAATCTTGTAGCGCTGCCTCAGCTTCTGGGGTCCACTCCACTGGCCTTGCCTTCTTCAAGATCTTGAAGAAAGGGAGGGCATGCTCCGCGTACTTGGAGATGAACTGGCTCATGGCTGCAACGCAGCCAGTGAGCCGACGCACATCCTTGATCCGCTTGGGTGCCTCAATCTGCTCGATGTCCTTGATCTTATCTGGGTTTGCTTCAATCCTGCACTGGGACACAATGAACCCGAGAAGCTTGTCGGACGGGACGCCAAAGACACACTTCTCTGGGTTCAACTTGAGGTTGATCTTGCGCAGGTTCCCGAATGTTTCCTCCAGATCTTGCACGAGCGTTGCTTTGTCCTTGGTTTTGACCACTATGTCGTCCATATAAGCTTCCATATTTCTATGTAGCTGAGGTTCAAAACCAATTTGGACCGCTCTTGCAAAGGTCGAGCCAGAACTCTTCAACCCAAAAGGCATCCGTAAAAAGCAGTACGTACCACATGGGGTGATGAATGCTGCCTTTTCCTCGTCTTCTTTCGTCATAAAGATCTGGTGGTATCCCGAATAGGCATCAGGGAATGATAACAGGTCGCATCCAGCCGTGGAGTCAACAATCTGGTCGATGCACGGTAATGGGAAGGGATCCTTTGGACAGGCCTTATTGATGTTTGTGTAATCAATACACAACCTCCACTTCCCATTTGCCTTGCGCACCACTATCGGATTGGCCAACCATGTCGGATGGAGTACTCCTCTCACCAAACCTGCCGCCTTTAGCTTTCTGATTTCCTCCGTGATGAACTCTTGTCTTTCCAGAGATTGCTTCCCGACCTTCTGCTTGACGGGCCGCGCATGAGGACAGACGGCAAGGTGGTGCTCAATCACCTCCCTGGGAACGCCGGGGATGTCAGAGGCTTGCCATGCAAACACATCGACATTCGCCTGCAGGAAGGTGACGAGCTCGCTTTCCTATTTGCCGTCAAGGGTGGAGCTTATGGTGAATGCTCCCCCGTGCCATCCTCCTTGACGGGCACCTTCTTAGTCTCTGGTGGTGCAACTCTGGACTTCTTGCTTTTGCCGATGAAACTCTTTGGCACGTTCTCAACGGAAGCACGACACTTCGAAGAGGTGCGCTTGCCGGAGCGGGTGCGAGGGATCTCGCCGGTCTTTTTCTCCTCTGGGGCTCCGTCGGCAGGAGCAGGTGCCTTAGCGGCAGCTGCTGCAACTGCTTCCCGGTAGAGTTGGTCGGCGCAGATCAGTGCATCTTTCTTGTCAAAGGGGACGGTGATGATGTTCATCGGCCCGGGCATCTTAAGCATGTTATAGGCGTAGTGTGAGGCTGCCATGAACTTGGCTAGCACCGGGTGGCCGAGGATCCTGTTGTACGGCAAGGGGATCTCGGCCACGTCGAAGACAATCCTCTCCGTCATGTGGTTCAGCTCGCCTCCGAACGTCATGGGCAGCGTGATCTTCCCCTTCGGCTGGCTCCTCCCCGGGTTGACCCCTTGGAACATACCCGTCTCCTCGAGGTCTCCGTCGGGGATCTGCAGCCTTCTGACCATAACGGGCGAGCTCAAGTTCAGGCCGGCCCCGCCGTCAACCAACATCTTCGTCACCTTGAGGTTGCGGATTGTTGGTGAAACCAACAAGGGCAAGCACCCGACCGCAGTCTTGCGGTCAGGGTGGTCCTCGGTGTTGAAGATGATGGGGGTGCTAGACCATTTTAGCAGCTTTCGTGCATCGAATGATGGTTCCACCACCGCGACCTCACGCGCCCACTGCTTGAGTTGGCGGTGAGACGTATGTAGTGAGGCGCCACCTTCGACGCACATGGCCTCTGTGGCTTTCTGAAACTCGTGGTCGCCGGACTCGTTGTCCTCGTCATGATCATTATCTTCCTGCTTCTTGTTGCGGCCCCGGGCGAGCCTCTATTGCTGATTATCCTTGCCGCGGCGGCCTCCTTGGCTGCCACATTTCTTGCCGGATCCCTCAGCACCATCTGGGCTTTTCTCCTTGTCCCGCCGCTCATACTCGGCTTTCTGATTCTCGGCGAGCAGTTCTACCTGCCGGCAGTTTTGGAGATCATGGCCTTTGGTGCAGTGGATCTTGCAATACCGCTTGTCGGAGCTTCCTGGCTTGTCGGTAGCCACCAAGGCCCGGCAAGTGACACACCCGGCAACCTCCTTGCCGGGGTCGCTCACCTTGGTCTTCTTGATGGTACCGGTGTTGTCGGATCCCTCGACGGCAAGCACGGCCTTGCCCTTGCGCTTCCTATTATGGCATCAGCCTTTCTTTGCTGGGGTGGCGGTATCGCCAGTGGAGTCGGTTTCCGCACGGGCATCTTTGCCGGGGTACTTCCTTCCCTCCTCAACACGAGCACACCGATCGGCCAGAACATACAGCTCGACCACATCCTTAACCTTGTTCATCGCCAGTTCTTCACGCATCTTGCGATTGCGCACGTTCTGCTGGAACACACTGATCACGGCGGCGGGATGAACATCGGGGATGTTGTACTGCACCTGGCTGAACCTTTGGATGTACTTGCGCATGTTTTCTCCTTCCTTCTGGGGGATGATGTGTAAATCACTCGTCTGGTCATGAGCTTGGTGACCTCCAGTAAAGGTGCCAACAAACTCATGGCACAGATCCGCCCAAGAAGAGATGGAATCCACCGGCAAGTGCATCAACCATGACATAACATTAGGCTTGAGTGCCAACGGGAAGTAGTTGGCAAGCACCTTATCATCGCGGGCCCCAGCAGCTTGCATCGCGATGGTGTAGATGCTGAAGAACTCTGACGGGTGGATCTTGCCATTGTACTTCTCGCCAACGTCAGGTTTGAACGTATGGTGGGAGGGCCACCGGAACTGCCACAACTCACGGGTGAAGGCCGGACAACCCACCTCGTAAGGTAGGCCACCGTAGCCTCCCAATGCTGGGTGGTCCATAGCGGGCCCTGCCCGCCTGTCCGACTGGTTGCACGCATCACATTGGCGCTCGATCATAGTTCGGGCGTCCTCGTGAGCCCGCTCCCGGAGGACCTGGCGCTGATCGCGGTTGGTTCGCGGATCAGACGACGCGATGGAGATATCATCACGAGCGTCGCCGCGGCAGGCCGACGCCCGGGGTGGTCGGGATGGAGGCGGAGAATGCACCGTGGCCGCATCACCTCCGGCGTGGCCTCCGCTGGCACGTGGCAGCCCAGTGGAGCAACGGCCGATGGGTTCCGCCGGTCATAGCCTGTCGTTGTTGGCGATGCCGACGAGACTCCGGACGGTGGCCCTCCATTCGTCAAGCTTCTCCGCGGCGGGAGGAAAATCGAGGAGCAGCTGTGCGCATGCTAGGGCTTCCGCTGGTGTGGGTGGCAGCGAAAGTTGGGTGGACCGCGATGCGCCTCGACTCCTAACCATGTTAGAAGGAGCTGTGTCACGGCTCCGCAGCCGTTCGCCACCTCCATCAGCACCTTGGTGCGCATGCTGGCCCTCCTCTTCATGTGATGGGCGCACGGGACTCTTCTTAGGCCGGTGCACAGGATCACCGGCGGGGTGACGCTTCTCATCATGTACAACCTGAGAGGAGCGCGTCGTGGGCGCCGGTGTTAGCGTCTTGGAGGTCGCCGTGTCACTGCCTGGCAGGACGGTGGCACCCCTGAGGGGCCCCGCGCCGCCTGCGGGGGCCTCGACTCCGTCTCTGGAGCCCGTGACTGGTGGCTCGTCGCCTGGCGCGCGAACGGCACCACTCGCCAGGCCTGAACCGCCAGGGTGATGTGTATGTCTGCGGGCCGCGCCAGGGGTCCTATCCGTGACTGGCCCACTATTGGTCCGCACCGGTGCTGGCAGCTTAGTCCCGGACGAACCGATCAGCGTGGTCGTCTTCTTCTTGGGAGCCATGGCGATGAAGAACAGCTAGGCCAACTACTAAACCAGATTCTCACAATTTGCGCCCCATACCTGGCACGCCAAAGATTTCGGTGGGAAACAACATCTATGGGATCACTAGAATCACTTCTACGGTTGCGGGTGAAAGTGCAACTTTCCGTAGGTGGTTTTGGTAATTCATAACAACATATAGCTCATTGAGCTAATACTATTCCAAGACAAATATTTCAGGAAACCTCAATGAATGGCATGGCATGGATGATGAAAGTGGATCCCTCAAAATATAAGGAGAAAAGGATTGGCTCAAGCTCAAAAGCTCAAGACTCTACATGTTATATTTTAGTGATCCAAGATCACATTGAGTCTATAGGAAAAGCCAATACTATCAAGGAGGGATGAGGTGTTGCTTAATGAGCTTCTTGCTTCAAGTGCTTAGTGATATGCTCCAAAAACCCTCAACTACTTTCTCATATCCACATATGACCTAAACCCAAAGTCAAACTCGATCCCACCGATTCTTTCTATCCGGCGCCACCGAGTTCAGATGTCATAGCCAATGCCACAAACCCTAGGCAAATCGGTCTCACCGATAGGGATCTCGGTCTCACCGAGATGGATTGTAATCTCTCTGTTTCCCTTCATAACGTTTCGGTCTAACCGAAGTGAGCGATCGGTCCCACCAAGATTGCAATGTAAACTCTCTGTTTCCTTTTTGTAACATTTCGGTCTCACCGAAAAGAGCGAATCGGTCCCACCAAGTTTACCTGACCAACTCTCTGGTTAGCTAATTACCAAAATCGGTCTCACCGAGTTTTTGTAATAGGTCTTACCGAGATTATGTTATGCCCTAACCCTAACCATATCGGTCCTACCGAGTTGCATGTCGGTCCCACCGAAATCACTAACGGTCACTAGGTTTACTAAATCGGTCCGACCGAGTTTGTTGATTCGGTCCCACCGAGATTGGTAAATTGTGTGTAACGGTTAGATTTTGTGTGGAGGCTATATATACCCCTCCACCTCCTCTTCATTCGTGGAGAGAGCCATCAGAACAAACCTACACTTCCAACTTACCATTTCTGAGAGAGAACCACCTACTCATGTGTTGAGGCCAAGATATTCCATTCCTACCATATGAATCTTGATCTCTAGCCTTCCCGAAGTTGCTTTACACTCAAATCTTCTTTCCTCCAGATCCAAATCCTATGAGAGAGAGAGAGTTGAGTGTTGGGGAGACTATCATTTGAAGCACAAGAGCAAGGAGTTCATCATCAACGCACCATTTGTTACTTCTTGGAGAGTGGTGTCTCCTAGATTGGCTAGGTGTCACTTGGGAGCCTCCGACAAGATTGTGGAGTTGAACCAAGGAGTTTGTAAGGGCAAGGAGATCGCCTACTTCATGAAGATCTACCTCTAGTGAGGCAAGTCCTTCGTGGGCGACGACCATGGTGGGATAGACAAGGTTGCTTCTTCGTGGACCCTTCTTGGGTGGAGCCCTCCGTGGACTCGTGCAACAGTTACCCTTCGTGGTTGAAGTCTCCATCAACGTGGATGTACGATAGCACCACCTATCGGAACCACGACAAAAACATCTGTGTCTCCAATTGCGTTTGAATTCTCCAAACCCTTCTCTTTACATTCTTGCAAGTTGCATGCTTTACTTTCCGTTGCTCATATACTCTTTGCATGCTTGCTTGAATTGTGTGAAGATTGCTTGACTTGTGCTAAGATAGCTAAAATCTGCCAAAGACTAAAATTGGGAAAAGGTTAAGTTTTTAATTGGTCAAGTAGTCTAATCACCCCCCTCTAGACATACTTCAAGGTCCTACAAGTGGTATCAGAGCTTTGGTCTCCATTTGCTTTGATTTCCATAGCTTTTGGTGGTCATAGCCTTGGTTTCACAACCTAGGAGAGTATGGCATCTAGTGAGGGAAATTATCACCGTAGAGGTCCTTACTTTGATGGCACTAATTTTGCTAGTTGGAAGCATAAGATGAAAATGCATATTCTCGGACATAACCCCGCCATTTGCGCTATTGTGTGTATTGGCTTGCAAGGTGAATTCTTTGATGGGAGGGAACCAAACCGTGAAGCTAGTGCGGATGAATTGAAGATGATGTAATACAACGCTCAAGCTTGTGATATCCTCTTCAATGGATTGTGCCCCGAAGAATTCAACAAAATCAACCGTCTTGAGAATGCAAAGGAAATTTGGGATACTTTGACTGATATGCATGAAGGTACCGACTCCGTCAAGGAATCCAAGTTGGATGTGCTCCAAAGTCAGCTTGACAAGTTCAAAATGAAGGATGGTGAAGGTGTCGCTGAAATGTACTCTAGGCTTGCTCTTATCACAAATGAGATTGCGGGCTTAGGAAGTGAAGAGATGACCGACAGATTCATCATCAAGAAAATCCTAAGAGCATTGGATGGAAAATATGATACCATGTGCACATTGATCCAGATGATGCCCAACTACAAGAATCTCAAGCCAACGGAGGTCATTGGAAGAATTGTTGCTCATGATATGTCGCTCAAGGATAAAGAGGAACTTCACAACAAGTCAAGTGGTGCTTACAAAGCCTCATGTGAAGCCCCTACATCATCAAGTGAGAAACAAACCTTCAATGAAGAATTAAGCTTAATGGTGAAGAACTTCAACAAATTCTACAATAGTAGAAGCAAAGAAAGAAGCTCCAAGTCAAGGTCTTACAATGATAAAAGATCTTCCAGTCAGGAGCGCAATTGCTACAATTGTGGGAGACCCGGACACTATTCCAATGAGTGTACGGCACCCTACAAAAGAAGAGAAGATTCTCCCAAGAGAAGAAGTAGAAGAGAAGAATCACCGCCAAGAGGGAGAAGGAGTGGAGATGATCGTTATGAACGAAGAACATCCTGGAGAAGCAAGGATTCAGAAAGGAAGGACAAGTCATCAAAGAGCTACACAAAGCGAAGACATCAAGCTCATGTTGGTGAATGGGTATCCGGTTCCGACTCTGAACATCACTCTGAGAGAAGTTATCACTCCGACTCCGAACATACTCAAGATGAAGGTGTTGCCGTTCTAGCACTTGTGTCAACCAACTCCTACGACATATGTGATTCACCAAATGAAGTAATTGGAAGATGCTTCATGGCTAAAGTCCCTAAGGTAACTCACCCCGAGTATGTTGATTTCAATAGTGATGAAGATGACTTGTTAGGTGATGATGATTTACTTATTGACAACTCTAGTGTTGAATACTATGATGAAACGTCAATTAATCATGTTAAACAAGATAAAACGAATGACAATGATAAGGAGAAGATTGAAATTCTAACTAAAGAACTAAACACTCTTAAGTTAGCTCATGAAACTATCTTAGGGGATCATCGAGAACTTTTGAGGACTCATGAGAAGTTACGCTTTGAAAAGCTCAATATTGAGCAAGAGCATGAGTTCTTAAAAGCAATCAATGATGATATTCGCAAGAAAAGTTCTTCTTACATTGCCAAGCGTTTACTCTTATCTACTTTCATGCCTCAAGTCAAGTCTAGTAACAAGAACAAGAAGGATTCTTCCTCTAGTAGTAACAATAATCATGCTAAATCCAATACTGTTGCTTCTAGTAGTTCTCTTGATTCCACTAATGATTCTCTTAGCCAAGTTACACTTGAGCAAGAAAATAGCTTATTGAAGGGAATTATAGAGAAAGGTGTATACAAGAGCCTTGCCGGGAGTAAGCAATTCGAGGAAGTTGTACACAACCAAGGAAGGCACCAGAAGAATCAAGGTGTTGGTTTTGAACAAAAGTTCAATGCGAATGGAGTTGAGTGGGAAGAAGATCAATACCCCAAGACGAAGTTTGTTGCTCAACAAGAGAAGTATGATCCCACTTCCTTCAAGGGAACACAAGCTCAAGATGATCTTCCACCACAAGACCACAAGAACAAAGGCAAGGACAAGCTTCAAGAGGAGATTGATGCATTTGAAGAAGCTCCTAAGGCCTTGGTCAAGTGGGTTCCCAAGACTACGTCAAGTTCTACTTCATCAAGCACAACTACAACTCCAAGGATTCCCATCAAGACGATGTGGATCCTGAAGAATAAGAACTAGAGAGTTCTTGAGGGTGACTCCGCCAACATTCTTCACTCATATCATTATGGCAAGGACAAGTGCAATCAACTTCCACATCTTGCACTAGTTCAAGGAGTCACAAACCCTCATGTTGGAAAGGCAAGGGACAAGGTAACCTAATGCTTTCATGGACATCATATTGTGTGTGCATCACTCTATGTCTATGGATATACTTTTTGTTCCTTGTGGGACTAACCCGTGTAGGTATTGAAAGTGCAACTCACTCCAAAGGATTGCTCCAAATGATCTACATCAACATTGAGCATCCACATCTTCAACACCTACATGAAGTCATCATCGACAAAACCCAAGGTTAGTTCATCCCTCTAAGGGGGGATCTCACATCTAGGGGGAGCTTAAATCTAGGAATTGAGTCAAAGCAACTCTAATGATGTGAACACATCAATGCATTATGTAAAAGTGGTAGCCCCACTTGAGTTTAAACGATGAGTATGACCTATGATCAAATGTTCTCATTTGACTCCTAAGTCGATATACTCATATATAGATGACCTAGTCATCGCCAATTGTTTGATAGATGCTAGAATTGGATGTGCATGTTTTGCCACATATTTCATTTGCCATTTTGTTGTGTGAGCATGTTGGTTGCATATTTAACTCATTCGAGGACATCCACTTGTTGCTTTGATTGATTGGCTTCTTTTCCTTTTGCCAAGTGGATGAACAAGAATGCCTAAGAACCTTCTCTAGCTATCTATGCTTTTCTTGTCTCAAACTCTATTCATGCTACATCACAAAACTTGATCAAGTCAGATTCGAACCACTATGTGTGAGGAGCACTCGGAGTCCCCGATTCGTCATGGACTTAAACTTCCAAAACTTCTTTGTGTGTTTCGGTCTGACCGAGTCTTCCATTTCGGTCATACCGAGATCACTAAGTCGATCTAGGTTTTCAATCTCGGTGCAACCGATTTGAACTTTTCGGTCTCACCGAGTTGCTGTAACTGTCAACAGTTATGCATCTCGGTGCCACCGAGTTGTTCCACTCGGTCACACCGACAGGGTCGGGCTATATATACACACGGGCAAAAATTTGGAAAACTTTCTCCAAACCACTTCGCCCGTGCATAGCTCGCTCTGCCTCCTAGGACTTCGGATCGTCGACTTCGTCGCTAGCCGCCTCTAGTCGCTGGTCTCCGCCGCCGTCAACGGAATTCATCCCCGCCGTTGCCGCCATAGCGAGTTCATCGCCAAACTAGGGTATGGACTCGACCACAGTGCTATCCCCGTCCAATTCCTAGCACATTGTGTTCATTATGATTCTTGCCACGATTGAAACACCTCTATCTAGTCAAAACAATCCTTAGAATAGATGCGATTTGAAAATTTAGGGTTAGGTTTCCGCCGAAACCATCTCGGACCCACCGAGTTAAAAAACTCGGTCCCACCGATTCGGCTAACGCCATTGCACAAGTGACTCTCAGTCTGACCGAGAATTTCTAATCGGTGTGACCGATTTTAGAACTAAGTGAAACCCTAGCAGTCTCGGTGCCACCAAACTGTGACTCGGTCTGACCGAGATCACTGGTTTAGGTTCCAAAAGCTGCTTCGGTATCACCGAGTTTGAAAATCGGTTGATCCGAAATGCTTTCTGTGGAAAACTAAAACTAAATTTTTGAATCATTCTTTTGCAAAAATCTCTGCATTTTGTGATGCTCATCCATTCTGTCTCATCCATAACTATTCACAGGGTCAGCAGTCAGTATTTTCAAAATGTCAGACCAAAGTGGCAGCCAGAACAGGGAAGAAGAGCAGATTCACATGAGTGAGGACACTAGTCCCTCAGATGATGGCAGCAGAAGCACTCATAGCAATTTGCCCAAAGCAGCCACAAGAGCCAGAAGGAAGAGAACCTCAGACTCTGAGGATGAGGACTATGTGGCAGCTGAAGATGAGGCTACTTCCAAGAAAGTGGTGCTCAAAAAGGAGTATGGCTCAGCAAAGACTACAAAGCCTGGACTTAATAGGAAGGTCCTTGCCAAGAGGACACCTATGCTGAAGGTCAGAGGATCAACATAAGAACCTGAAAAACCTGATCCCAAAGAGCTAGCTGCAGAAGGAAAGAAGAGAAAGGAAAGGTTCAGAAAGACCATGGCCAGAGTTGTTGGACAACCTTCCATGATGGAAGAGGAGGAGGAAGAAGAGGTTGTTGCACCAGCACCCAAGGCACAAAAGCTGATGGGGTGATGCTATAAGGTCGGGGGCTGCATCATCAAAGCCCAAAGAAGCACCCAAAGCTGCCTCCAAGGCCAAGTCTGCACCTAAGAGGAATACCAGGAGGATACCAGCTGCAGAGAAGAACAAGGCCCCAGTGCCTGAAGTTGCTGCTGAAGAAGATGATGAAGGACAAGTCCTGAGGAAGCTCAAACCCAAGATTCCAGACCACAACGATGCTCATACAGTGGCTGAGAATATGAAGCCGAGGAAAGATGCAGGGCTCAGGCAGTGGAGATTGTCTGATCCATATGCAATCAGGAGAAGAACTGCTATAGATTACAGGTTCCACACTAAGGAACAACAGGACTTCTATGAGACTGTGTTGTTGGATAAGAAGCCCATAGTTTGTGACATGAGGTGGGTAGACTGGAAATTCATGAAGGAAAATGAGGATCACTACCCAGGAGTATTTGTCAGCTTTAAGGCTTGTGGAGTTGATGAGTTTGTTGGACAGAAGTTCACAAACTGTAATGATGAGCTAGTTATGAAATTCTACTCCACAGCTCACTTTTATCCTGATGGCAGAATTGTCTGGATGTCTGAAGGTACAAGGTACCAATCAACTATTGAGGAATGGGACAATCTGATCAATGCCCCAGAGGAGAAAGAAGATGACTTGGATGTCTACTCCAAGAAGAATAAGGATCACAATTCCATGTCCCATATGTACAAGGAGATCCCAGACAAAGCACTTGAGACTTTCAAGTTTGGGTCAGTCCATTTTCTTCTGTCAGGGCTGCCAACGATCAACTGGATCCTTAGGCACACTCTTTTGCCCAAGTCAGGTGACCACGACATGATCAGAGGGCATGCAATTAATTTGCTACACATATTTGATGTGCCACAGAAATTCAAGGTCATGAGCCTCATGGTTGAGACTATCAAGAGGACAGCAGCAGACCAAAAGAGAAGTTGTGGGTATGCCCCACAAATCCAGGAGCTGATCAACTCAAAGATGGGCACACGCAAATATCTGTTGGATAAGGAACACTTTGTTCTCTATCCAGACTTTGAGGACAATCAAGTTGTGATGAATGAGAATGAACCATCCTCAGTGCAAGCTCAAGAGAAGAAGGAGAAGGCAAAGAAGGAGAAGGCTGCCAAGATGCCAACTCTAGAGGAGGCATCTGAGTAATTTTTGAAGAGCAAGCAGGACCATCTTGGTTACTTGATAGCATCAACTCTGAGGATTGAGAAGGGGTTGGCCACCCTAACTCAAAACCAGGAGAGCCTGGAAAGAATCATGGAACAAAAATTATATGATTTAGATGTCAAAGTAACTGAGATTCAGTCAGTTGTGGAGCAGCTACAGGATGGCATGCAGGAGAGGAAGGGCAGGACAACTACTGATGCATTTTCCAGAGTGCCTCGAGCTCAGAGATCAGCTGCAGAGCCAGTGACAGACACCAGAGACACTTCATCTGCACCAGCTACAGCTCCAGTGCAACCAGCTCCAGCACCAACTCCTTCAGCTCCATCGACATCAACTGAAGTCTTCGTCCAAGGAGCCATCTCTACACCACCAACTGAAGACCAAGCCTGAGAGACGAAATAGTACTATGCATTTTCTAGGAACTTTTTGGTAACTTATTGCCAAAGGGGGAGAAAAATGTATAGATCATAGGCTTCGAGAGAGAGGGAGTTTGCTTTTGTTCTCTCTTGTCTTCGTGGTTGAACTTTAATTGCTTTTTCTTGCTTGAGATACTATGCTATTATCTATGAGACATTGATGATCATGTGTTTGATCATAAGCTACACTTATGCTTGTTAGATGATATTATCTTATTTATCTCTGTACGATCATTCACTTTGCTTGGTGATGAGTGCATGTATTCAATCTTTATTATTTTGAGCGCTCCACCAAGATGTATGTGACATGGAAGAGTAACCCATGAGCCTAATTCCTTGTGCATTTGCAGTCCAAAGCAAATCTTAAACTATGCACAAATTTAGGGGCAGCTCTTGCTTATCACATACTTCTCAAAGCGACAATGTTTTTTTTCAAACTTATTATCATTTGTCGAAGCTTTGATCTATATGTTGTCATCAATTACCAAAAAGGGGGAGATTGGAAGTGCAACTATCCCTAGGTGGTTTTGGTGATTCATAACAACATATAGCTCATTAAGCTAATACTATTCTAAGACAAAAATTTCAAGAAAGCTCAATGAATGGCATGGCATGGATGATGAAAGTGGATCCCTGAAAATATTAAGGAGAAAAGGATTAGCTCAAGCTCAAAAGCTCAAGACTCTACATTTTATATTTTAGTGATCCAAGATCACATTGAGTCTATAGGAAAAGCCAATACTATCAAGGAGGGATGAGGTGTTTCTTAATGAGCTTCTTGCTTCAAGTGCTTAGTGATATGCTCCAAAAACCCTCAACTACTTTCTCATATCCACATATGACCTAAACCCAAAGTCAAACTCGGCCCCACTGATTCTTTCTATCTGGCGCCACCGAGTTCAGATGTCATAGCCACTGCCACAAACCCTAGGCAAATCGATCTCACCGATAGGGATCTCGGTCTCACCGAGATGGGATTGTAATCTCTCTGTTTCCCTTCGTAACGTTTCGGTCTAACCGAAGTGAGCGATCGGTCACACCGAGATTGCAATGTAAACTCTCTGTTTCCTTTTTGTAACATTTCGGTCTCACTGAAAAGAGCGAATCGGTCCCACCAAGTTTACCTGACCAACTCTCTGGTTAGCTAATTACCAAAATCGATCTCACCGAGTTTTTGTAAT
Organism: Triticum aestivum; assembly: GCF_018294505.1. Lineage (NCBI taxonomy): Eukaryota > Viridiplantae > Streptophyta > Magnoliopsida > Poales > Poaceae > Triticum > Triticum aestivum. Next base: position 416,081,096 of record NC_057798.1, read on the forward strand.
CGGTCTTACAGAGATTACGTTATGCCCTAACCCTAACCATATCGGTCCTACCGAGTTGCATGTCGGTCCCACCGAAATCACTAACAGTCACTAGGTTTACTAAATCGGTCCGACCGAGTTTGTTGATTCGGCCCCTCCGAGATTGGTAAATTGTGTGTAACGGTTAGATTTTGTGTGGAGGCTATATATACCCCTCCACCTCCTCTTCATTCATGGAGAGAGCCATCAGAGCAAACCTACACTTCCAACTTACCATTTCTGAGAGAGAACCACCTACTCATGTGTTGAGGCCAAGATATTCCATTCCTACCATATGAGTCTTGATCTCTAGCCTTCCCGAAGTTGCTTTACACTCAAATCTTCTTTCCTCCAGATCCAAATCCTATGAGAGAGAGAGTTGAGTGTTGGGGAGACTATCATTTGAAGCACAAGAGCAAGGAGTTCATCATCAATGCACCATTTGTTACTTCTTGGAGAGTGGTGTCTCCTAGATTGGCTAGGTGTCACTTGGGAGCCTCCCACAAGATTGTGGAGTTGAACCAAGGAGTTTGTAAGGGCAAGGAGATTGCCTACTTCGTGAAGATCTACCTCTAGTGAGGCAAGTCCTTCGTGGGCGACGACCATGGTGGGATAGACACGGTTGCTTCTTCGTGGACCCTTCTTGGGTGGAGCCCTCCGTGGACTCACGCAACCGTTACCCTTCATGGGTTGAAGTCTCCATCAACGTGGATGTACGATAGCACTACCTATTGGAACCACGACAAAAACATTCGTGTCTCCAATTGCGTTTGAATTCTCCAAACCCTTCCCTTTACATTCTTGCAAGTTGCATGCTTTACTTTCCGTTGCTCATATACTCTTTGGATGCTTGCTTGAATTGTGTGAAGATTGCTTGACTTGTGCTAAGATAGCTAAAATCTGCCAAAGCCTAAAATTGGGAAAAGGTTAAGTTTTTAATTGGTCAAGTAGTCTAATCACCCCCTCTAGACATACTTCAAGGTCCTACAGCAGGGCGCGGGATCGTGAGAAGAGCGGGACTAGCGGATGGCACAAAGGGGATTTACCCAGGTTTGGGCTGCAAAGATGCGTAAAACCCTATGATCCAGCTTTGGTGGTTGTATTAGTGTTCTTGAGCTCTCGAACTAGCTATGGGTGCTGCGAGGTTCAAAAGAGCCAAATCCCCTCTCAGTATGCCATGGGCCTCCTTTTATAGGCGAAAGGGGCTGCCAAAGTGGCACACAGGAGGTGGAAAGGTGCTACAGCGTTGTGAGGTTATCGCTAGTATTATAGGACAAGACACATTAAATGCGGGGCTTAGGTGTCCTTCACTTTATCGGGGGACGGGGGTGAGGCCCGTCCCGTCCGTCGCCACCCCTCCTGGCTTCGACACGCGCCCTGGCCAGTGACGCATGCGGTGCCAGGTAGGCAAGCAGGTAGCTGAGGTAGCGCAGCGGTGGAGCCTCCACGAAGGATCGCATGCTGCCACGTAGGTGCCTGCCCAGCTGGATGGGTTGGCAGCTGCGTACAAACGGCGGTAGGAACTTGGCTGGTGCGGGCCTGGCAGTGGCCTAGCCGGTGCGCTTGGCGATGGTCTTGTCGGGTGGCCCGGTAAGGGTCTTGCCGTGGCGTGCTGGCTTCCCCAGCAAGGATCTTGCCGGGGGCCCTGTGGGTTTCTTCGGTGGGGATGGTTGCCTTCCTATCCACTTTTGATCTTGATTGCTCTTTGTCTTCACAAAGATCTGCATGCCACCACGGAGGTGCCTCCTGAACCCTGTCCCAACGCGCCTGCTCAGCGTTGGTGGGCTCGAAGGTGGCTTGCTCAGCGGGTGTGGATGAGCTGCCCCGGCAAGGCTCTTACCGAGGCTGTTGAGGCTGCCCTCGGCAAGGGTCCTTGCCGGGGCAACCTGCATTGCTCGTGCGTCCTTTGTGGTCTTGGTCCTTTGTTGTTTGCTTTGCTTGTCCCTATGGTTTTGGCTTTTCTCCGGCTCCCCTCTCTTGCCTTGCTCATGTGTGGTCGTGGAAGGTGGCTCTGACTGCCCGTGCACAAGTAAAGGGGTCAAAAGCTAGGCCCCTACTTTTGTACATCGACACCCCATTATGGGTACATGAAGCTCAAGATGCCCGGGCCCAATGGAACCATCACTCTAGCTAGTGATCTGGATGTAGCACTACATGCCGAAAACAAAACCGCTGCCATGGCCCTTGAGGCATTGTCCGAAGCCCTCGCGGCCGAAGAACTAACTGCACTGCGCTCCACAGTGGACAGGGACGATGTGATACTTGACAAACGATCCAAGTCCACCTCTTTCAAACCAGCGGACGAAATAGTCAAATTCCAAGTCCACCCAACGGACTCTACAAAAGCAACATCCATCGGGGCACAGCTGAACCCCACAATAGACAACACACTGCGGGCGTTCTTGCGCGAGAATTGGGACATCTTCGCCTGGCACCCTTCAGATATGCCAGGTATCCCATGTAGGCTGGCCGAGCATAACCTAAACATACTAAAGGGATACAAGCCGGTCAAGCAGACTCTTTGGCGCTTTTCAGAACCTAAACGACAAGCCATGGGAGTGGAGCTAGCCAAGTTACTCAAAGCCGGATTCATCAGAGAAATAAAACACCCGGACTGGCTAGCAAACCTGGTGATGGTACCAAAGAAGGACAAATCCTGGCGCTTATGTGTCAATTTCAAAGACCTCAATAAGGCTTGCCCCAAGGATCCCTTCCCTCTCCCCCGCATCGATCAAATCATCGACGCAACCGCAAGACACGACTCATTGTGCTTCCTTGACGCATACTCCAGATACCATCAAATCAAGATGGCGGAGTCCGATCAAGCCGAAACGGCATTCATCACTCCATACGACCCCTTCCGTTTTAACACCATGCCTTTCGGGCTCAAAAATGCCGATGCAACCTATCAATGCATGATTCAGACATGCCTGGAAACACAAATCGGCAAAACAGTTGAGGCATACATAGACGATGTGGTCATCAAAACCAGACACGTCGAGTCTTTAATAGATCACCCGAGGCTTACGTTCGACAATATCTGAACATATGACATCAAGCTCAACCTGGAAAAATGCGTTTTCGGTGTCCCTACCGGAAAGCTCCTGGGCTTCATCATTTCCAATAGAGGGATTGAAGCAAATTCGGCTAAAATCCGAGCTCTGTCACAGTTGACTACCCCAACAGACCTCAAGCAAATCCAGAAGTTAACTAGATGTGTGGTTGCCTTAAGCCGCTTTATCTCTCGATTGGGAGAAAATGCACTACCTCTTTATGGCCTTCTTCAATGCACCGAACACTTCGAGTGGAAGGATGCGGCTACGGCCGGACTGGAAGAAATAAAGGCCCTCTTGGCTAGCAATCCAATCCTGGCCGCACCAAACATCGTGAACCCATGTTGTTATATATAGCTGCAACGCACCAAGTTGTAAGCGCAGTGCTCGTTGTCGAACGAGAGGAGGACGGACATAAGTTCCCGCTTCAAAAGCCGGTATACTACGTATCCACTGTCCTCACTCCATGCAAGTCATGGTACCCACATTATCAAAAGATAGCATACGCGGTCTTCATGGCATCCCAGAAACTACGACACTACTTTCAAGAGTGTTCAATCACGGTGGCCTCCGAAGTACCACTCAACGATATAATAAATAACCGTGATGCCATGGGCCGGATTGCTAAGTGGGCTATCGAGCTCCTCCCGTTTGACATCATATACAAACCACGGCGAGCCATTAAGTCACAAGTACTGGCTGACTTCGTCACCGAATGGACAGAAGTCGAACTCCCTAAAGAGTACGGCGTGTACTTGATGTCTACTACACAACCTTCTTCTTGTAGACGTTGTTGGGCCTGCAAGTGCACATGTTTGTAGGACAGTAGCAAATTTCCCTCAAGTGGATGACCTAAGGTTTATCAATCCATAGGAGGCGTAGGATGAAGATGGTCTCTCTCAAACAACCCTGCAACCAAATAACAAAAAGTCTCTTGTGTCCCCAACACACCCAATACAATGGCTGCACCCACGCACGCGCGCCGGCTTCGTGGTCGTGGTGGCAGAGGGCAGCCGGGGGGAGCCGGCAATCTCCTTCGTCTGCTCCTGCGACAGTACGTCCAAGAGAGCTTTGGAGCGCGCCCGGAGCGGAGCTGCCGATGTCCTTGGGTCTGCTCCTGCAACAGTACGTCCAAGAGAGCTTTGGAGAACCAGGAGGCCATGGTTGGAGTGGTGCCGACAGAAGGAAGGGACCGAAGGGGAATGACTATGGGTCTCTGGCTATGGCTGGGAGCTAGGGCTGAAGTTAATATAGCAGGCGAATGATGATGTCTACTACGCAACCTTCTCCTTGTAGACGTTGTTGGGCCTCCAAGTGCAGAGGTTTGTAAGACAGTAGCAAATTTCCCTCAAGTGGATGACCTAAGGTTTATCAATCCGTGGGAGGTGTAGGATGAAGATGGTCTCTCTCAAACAACCCTGCAACCAAATAACAAAGAGTCTCTTGTGTCCCCAACACACCCAATACAATGGTAAATTGTATAGGTGCACTAGTTCGGCGAAGAGATGGTGATACAAGTGCAATATGGATGGTAGATATGAGTATTTGTAATCTGAAAATATAAAAACAGCAAGGTAACTAATGATAAAAGTGAGCCCAAACGGTATTGCAATGCTAGGAAACAAGGACTAGGGTTCATACTTTCACTAGTGAAAGTTCTCTCAACAATAATAACACAATAGGATCATATAACTATCCCTCAACATGCAACAAAGAGTCACTCCAAAGTCACTAATAGCAGAGAACAAACGAAGATATTATGGTAGGGTACGAAACCACCTCAAATTTATCATTTCTGATCGATCTATTCAAGAGTCTGTAGTAAAATAACACGAAACTATTCTTTCTGTTTGATCTATCGTAGAGTTCGTACTAGAATAACACCTTAAGACACAAATCAACCAAAACCCTAATGTCACCTAGATACAACAATGTCACCTCAAGTATCCGTGGGCATGATTATATGATATGCATCACACAATCTCAGATTCATCTATTCGACTAACACAAAGTACTTCAAAGAGTGCCCCAAAGTTTCTACCGGAGAGTCAAGACGAAAACGTGTGCCAACCCCTATGCATAGATTCCCAAGGTCACAGAACCCGCAAGTTGATCACCAAAACATACATCAAGTAGATCACGTGAATATCCCATTGTCACTACAGATAAGCACGACAAGACATACATCAAGTGTTCTCAAATCCTTAAAGACTCAATCTGACAAGACAACTTCAAGGGGAAAACTCAATTCATCACAAGAGAGTAGAGGGGGAGAAACATCATAAGATGCAACTATAATAGCAAAGCTCGCGATACATCAAGATCGTATCACCTCAAGAACAAGAGAGAGAGAGAGAGATCAAACACATAGCTACTGGTACATACCCTCAGCCCCGAGGGTGAACTGTTCCCTCCTCGTCATGGAGAGTGCCAGGATGACGAAGATGACCACCGGTGATGGATCCCCCCCGGCAGGGTGCCGGAACGGGCTCCCGAGAGGTTTTTGGTGGCTATAGAGGCTTGCGGCGGCGGAACTCCCGATCTATTGTGCTCCTCCATGTTTTTAGGGTATATGGACATATATAGGTGAAAGAAGTCGGTCAAGGGAGCCACGAGGGGCCCACGAGGGTGGGGGGCACGCCCAGGGGGTAGGGCGCGCCTCCCTACCTCATGGCTTCCTCGTTGCTTCCCTTACATGCACTCCAAGTCCCCTGGATTGCTTCCGTTCCGAAAATAACTCTCCCAAAGGTTTCGTTCCGTTTGGACTCCATTTGATATTCCTTTTCTTTGAAACACTGAAATAGGCAAGAAAACAACAATATGGGCTGGGCCTCGGTTAGTAGGTTAGTCCCAAAAGTAATATAAAAGTGTATAATAAAGCCCATAAACATCCAAAACATATAATAATATAGCATGAATGCTTCATAAATTATAGATACGTTGGAGACGTATCAGCATCCCTAAGTTTAATTCCTTCTCGTCCTCGAGTAGGTAAATGATAAAAGAAATAATTTATGAAGTGTGAATGCTAGCAGGTGCATAAGTTTGATCAGTGATAATTTCAATCACCTTTTCTAGCATCATTATATGTCATAACAGTAGCTCATCTCATAAATTTTTTCATGATCAAGTAACAAGCTATTCAAATGTTAAAGCATAGACCATAAACTTTCTAGCAAACTAGCAAACTTCATTCTCAGTCACCAAACAATTGTAATTCATCTTATTTTCAGTAAGGGTCTATGTCAAAGCTTTGATTTAGCAAATCCCACATACTCAACTATCATATAGTCTTCCATGATTGCTACCACTCAAAGCATATTTTTAGAACAAATAGCATCCATCGAACACAGAGAAAGATAGAGGCTTAATGTTTTGCCTCCAAACTTACTTATCATATAGATAATTGTCAACAATAATAATTCATGATCAAATATATTTGAATGGCCATATATGCTTAGATCCTTCCCCATCACATGATGCTTGCCAACTAAAGAGTAGGTTGGAATGAGAAGGAATACTACTGACTCTTGTATAAAAGTAAAAGATAGGCCCTTCGTAGAGGGAAGCAGGGATTTGCAGAGGTGCCAGAGCTCGTTTTTGAAATAGAGATAAATAATTTTGAGAGGTATACTTTCATTGTCAACATAACAACCAAGAGTTCCCTGTATCTTCCATACTACATACATTATAGGCGGTTCCCAAACAGAATGGTAAAATTTTTACTCCCCCTCCACCAACAATCATCAATCCATGGCTTGCCCGAAACAACGGGTGCCTCCAACTAACATCAATACTGGGGGAGTTTTATTTGCAATTATTTTTTATTTGACTTTGATCTTTTGATCATGGGACTGGGCATCCCAGTTACCAACCATTTTTCTCGTGAATGATAAGCGGAGTCCACTCATCGTGAGAATAACCCACCTAGCATGGAAGATACTGACAGCCCCTAGTCGCTACATGAGCGATTCGGGCATACAAAACAGATTATTATTTGAAGGTTTAGAGTTTGGCACATGCAAATTTACTTGGAACGGCAGGTAAATACCGCATATAGGTAGGTATGGTGGACACTCATGGAAGAAACTTGGTTCAAGGGATTTGGATGCACAAGCAGTATTCCCGCTTAGTGCAGATATTTGGCTAGCAAATGATTCTCAAAAGCAAGCACCACATGTTGGAGGATCTATGACAATATAACTTCTATACAAATATACCTCACATAAAGTTTTCGGAATCATGGAAACACTAGCACCCCAAATCACACAAAGCATAGCACTCGTGATCTTTAATTTTAATCTTTATAGTAGGTTCCCACTCATCATAAAGTTTTCTAGGTATAGAAACTTCCAAATTAAGTTTTTCTTCATAAGATTGCATCAAGGCATCAACAATATGTTTGGTAAAAGCTTTATTTTTACTATAAGCATGAGGAGAATTCAGCACGGATTGCAACAAGGAAATACAATCTATTAAAGAACAATTATCATAATTAAATTCCTTGAAATCCAAGATAGTGGGTTCAATGCTATTTAAAGTATTGACTTATCCAATCCAACTTTTACCAAATTTAGCGTCAAGATCTAAAAACTCTGAATCATTGGGACATCTTTTAACTAAAGTTGACTCGTCTCTAGTCCCATCATTATCAAGATTCATATTGCAAAACAAGGATTTAATAGGGGACACATCAATAACTTTTAGATCTTCATCATTATTTTCATGGAAACTAGAAGAACACGCTTTTACAAAGCAATCTTTCTTAGCACGCAACCTAGCGGTTCTTTCTTTGCACTCATCAATGGAAATTCTCATGGCTTTGAGATACTCATTGATATCATGCTTAGGTGTAGTATATCTAAGTTTCAAAGAATCAACATCAAGCGAAAGCCTATTAACGTTCCTAGCCAAATCATCAACTTTAAGCAATTTTTCTTCAAGCAAAGCATTAAAATTCTTTTGAGAGATCATAAATTCTTTAACACTATTCTCCAAATCAGAGGGCATCTTATTAAAATTTCCATAAGAGTTGTTGTAGGAATTTCCATAATTATTAGATTACTAGGAAATGGTCTAGGATTAAAGTTTCCTCTATAAGCATTGTTACCAAAATTATTCCTACCAACAAAATTCACATCCATAGATTCATTATTATTCTCAATCAAAGTAGACAAAGGCATATCATTGGGATTAGTAGGAGCACTCTTAGTAGCAAACAATTTCATAAGTTCATCCATCTTTCCACTCAAAGAATTAATTTCTTGTATAGCATGCACTTTTTTACTAGTAGATCTTTTGGTGTGCCATTGAGAATAATTAGCCATAATGTTATCAAGGAGTTTAGTAGCTTCTCCTAAGCTGATTTCCATAAAAGTGCCTCCCACGGCCGAATCTAAAAGATTTCTAGAAGCAAAATTCAATCCGGCATAAAAGTTTTGTATGATCATCCATAAATTCAAACCATGAGTAGGGCAATGCGAATCATTAATTTCATTATTTCCCAAGATTGGGCAACATGCTCATGATCAAGTTGTTTAAAATTCATAATATCGTTCCTAAGAGAGATGATCTTAGCAGGAGGAAAGTACTTAGAGATAAAAGCATCTTTGCACTTGTTCCATAAATCAATATTATTCTTAGGCAAAGACGAAAACCAAATTTTAGCACGATCTCTAAGTGAAAATGGAAATAACTTCAATTTAACAATATCATTATCCGTATCTTTCTTCTTTTGCATCTCACACAAATCAACAAAGTTGTTTATATGGGTAGCGGCATGTTCGCTCGGAAGGCCGGAGAATTGATCTTTCATAACAAGATTCAGCAAATCAGCATTGATTTCACAAGACTCAACATCATTAAGAGGGGCAATCAGAGTACTAAGGAAATCATTATTATTGGTATTGGAAAAGTCACACAATTTGGTATTATCTTACGCCATCGTGACAAGCCATCCAACACACAAGCAAACAAAAAGGCAAGCGAAAGAAAGAGGAGATTGGGAAAGAGAGGGCGAATAAAACGACAAGGGTGAAGTGGGGGAGAGGAAAACGAGAGGCAAATGGAAAATAACGTAATGCGAGGGAGATGAGTTTGTGATGGGTACTTGATATGTCTTGACTTGAGCGAAGACCTCCCCGGCAACGGCGCTAGAAATCCTTCCTGCTACGTCTTGAGCTTGCGTTGGTTTTCCTTGAAGAGGAAAGGGTGATGCAGCAATAGTAGCGTAAGTATTTCCCTCAGTTTTTGAGAACCAAGGTATCAATCCAGTAGGAGGCTCCTCAAAAATCCCATGCACCTACACAAACAAACAAGAACCTCGCAACCAATGCAATAAAGGGGTTGTCAATCCCTTCACGGCCACTTGCGAAAGTGAGATCTGATAGAGATAATATGATAAGATAGATATTTTTGGTATTTTTATGATATAGATTGGAAAGTAAAAGATGCAAATAAAAGTAGATGGAAAACTTGTATGATAAAAGATAGACCCGGGGGCCATAGGTTTCACTAGTGGCTTCTCTCAAGATAGGATAAGTATTATGGTGGGAGAACAAATTACTGTCGAGCAATTGATAGAAAAGAGTATAGTTATGAGATTACCTAGGCATGATCATGTATATAGGCATCACGTCCGTGACAAGTGGATCGAAACGATTCTACATCTACTACTATTACTCCACACATCGACCGACTCCTGCCTGCATCTAGAGTATTAAGTTCATAAGAACAAAGTAACGCATTAAGAAAGATGACATGATGTAGAGGGATAAACTCATGCAATATGATATAAACCCCATCTTTTTATCCTCGATGGCAACAATACAATATGTGCCTTGCTGCCCCTGCTGTCATTGGGAAAGGACACCGCGAGATTGAACCCAAAGCTAAGAACTTCTCCCATTGCAAGAAAGATCAATCTAGTAGGCCAAACCAAACTGATAATTCAAAGAGACTTGCAAAGATAACTTAATCACACATAAAAGAATTCAGAGGAGATTCAAATATTTCTCATAGATAAACTTGATCATAAACCCACAATTCATTGGATCTCGACAAACACATCGCAAAAAGAGTTACATCGAATAGATCTCCAAGAAGATCGAGGAGAACTTTGTATTGAGATTCAAAGAGAGAGAAGAAGCCATCTAGCTAATAACTATGGACCCAAAGGTCTGTGGTAAACTACTCACAACTCATAGGAGAGGCCTTGGAGATGATGTAGAGGCCCTCCGTGGTCGATTCCCCCTCCGGCGGAGCGCCGACGAAGGCTCCAAGATGGGATCTCGCGGATACAGAAGGTTGTGCCGGTGGAAATAGTTTTTCGTGGTGCTCCTCGATGTTTTCGGGGTACGTGGATATATATAGGAGGAAGAAGTAGGTCGGTGGACACTCAAGGGGCCCACGAGGGTGGGGGGCGCGCCCACTCCTAGGGGGCGCGTTGGGCACCCTCGTGGCCGCCTCCTCTGTTGCTTGACGTCCACTCCAAGTCCCCTGGACTGCGTTTGTTCCAAAAAGATCGCTCCCGATGGTTTCATTCCATTTGGACTCCGTTTGATATTCCTTTTCTTTGAAACACTGAAATAGGCAAAAAAACAACAATTCGGGCTGGGCCTGCGGTTAGTAGGTTAGTCCCAAAAATGATACAAAAGTGTAAAGTAAAGCCCATAAACATCCAAAACGGGTAATATAATATCACGGAACAATCAAAAATTATAGATATGTTGGATACATATCAGTTATTAATCAAGTTATTATTATTGTTGGCTCATAGTGTGACCGACTACGAACTGTGCCGATATCCACGGGCATGACTATCAATAGATTAAACGCACTCTCTGCAGAGGTTAGCACACTGTACCCACACCACGGAACTCATGGCCTCGCACTCCCATTCGGGTGGACCAACGACGTTCCAAAAGAACTGATCTATTGCCCATGACACTCTCCCGGCCACTCCGACCAGTGACAGCCTGGTTTTTTCCTTCTCACTTTTTCCGGATTTCTTTGCCGTTGGTTTTGAAGTTGGAGTTTTTGAATCAACTCATTTGGACTTAAACACTTGGGCATGTCCTTCATTTTCACCCAAGTGACCCATCCCTCTCAAAATCATCATTTCCTCCTTGATAAATCCCAAAGTGGCCTTTGGAATATTTTTCATAAATGAAAAATATTCATTTTCCTATCTGAAAATCATTTCAGCAACATATGCTCCAAAGCAACCCTCATTTTTCTTGCCCAAAACAATCTGAGAAAATTCCCAAATATTCTTTGAACCTTGGCACACCTCCCTGTATAAAAATATGCCATACTTATTTGGAATATTTTTTCTACAGAAAATCATTTTTGTTCTGGCCTCAAAATGCAGTTTCTACAGCAAGTATATTATTCCTTGATCCAATGAGGCTGATTTTTCTTGAGCTTCATTACCCTCCTAAGAAAACCTTAACCCCATATTAGGCCTAAGCTCCTTCTAGAACCTCTCCAAAAACAGTGCCAAAGTTTTGATGTCTACTACGCAACCTTCTTCTTGTAGACGTTGTTGGGCATCCAAGTGAAGAGGTTTGTAGGACAGTAGAAAATTTCCCTCAAGTGGATGACCTAAGGTTTATCAATCCGGGGGAGGCATAGGATGAAGATGGTCTCTCTCAAACAACCCTGCAACCAAATAACAAAGAGTCTCTTGTGTCCCCAACACACCCAATACAATGGTAAATTGTATAGGTGCACTAGTTCGGCGAAGAGATGTTGATACAAGTGCAATATGGATGGTAAATATAGGTTTTTGTAATCTGAAATTATAAAAACAGCAAGGTAACTAATGATAAAAGTGAGCGTAAACGGTATTGCAATGCTAGGAAACAAGGCCTAAGGTTCATACTTTCACTAGTGCAAGTTCTCTCAACAATAATAACATAATTGGATCATATAACAATCCCTCAACATGCATCAAAGAGTCACTCCAAAGTTACTAGTAGCGGAGAACAAACGAAGAGATTATAGTAGGGTACGAAACCACCTCAAAGTTATCCTTTCTGATCGATCTATTCAAGAGTTCGTAGTAAAATAATACGAAGCTATTCTTTCCGTTCGATCTATCATAGAGTTCGTACTAGAATAACACCTTAAGACACAAATCAACCAAAATCCTAATGTGACCTAGATACTCCAATGTCACCTGAAGTATTCGTGGGCATGATTATACGATATGCATCACACAATCTCAGATTCATCTATTCAAACCAACACAAAGTACTTCAAAGAGACCCCCAAAGTTTCTATCGAAGAGTCAAGACGAAAACGTGTGCCAACCCCTATGCATAAGTTCATTGAACCCGCAAGTTGATCACCAAAACATACATCAAGTAGATCACGTGAATATCCCATTGTCACCACAGATAAGCATGACAAGACATACATCAAGTGTTCTCAAATCCTTAAAGACTCAATCCGACAAGACAACTTCAAGGGGAAAACTCAATTCATCACAAGAGAGTAGAGGGGGAGAAACATCATAAGATCCAACTATAATAGCAAAGATCGCGATACATCAAGATCGTATCACCTCAAGAACACGAGAGAGAGAGAGAGAGAGAGAGAGAGAGAGAGATCAAACACATAGCTATTGGTACATACCCTCAGTCCCGAGGGTGAACTACTCCCTCCTCGTCATGGAGAGCGCTGGGATGATGAAGATGGCCACCGGTGTGGGATCCCCCCTCCGGTAGGGTGCCGGAACGGGCTCCCGAGATGTTTCTGGTGGCTACAGAGGCTTGCGGCGGCGGAACTCCCGATCTAGGTTATTTTCTGGAGGTTTGGGTACTTATAGGAATTTTTGGCGTCGGTCTCACGTCAAGGGGGTCTCTGAGTCGTCCACGAGGCAGGGGGCGCGCCCAGGGGGACAAGGCTTGCCCTCCACCCTCGTGGACAGCTCGAGACTCTTTTGGCCCAACTCTTTTACTCCCGGGGCTTCTTTTGGTCCATAAAAAATTGTCAAAAATTGACACGTCAATTGGAGTCCGTTTGGTATTCATTTTCTGTAAAACTCAAACACAAGGAAAACAGAAACTGGCACTGGGCTCTAGGTTAATAGGTTAGTCCCAAAAATCATATAATAGCATATAAATGCATATAAAACATCCTAGATGGATAATATAATAGCATGGAACAATCAAAAATTATAGATATGTTGGAGACGTATCAAGTATCTGACCAGAAACTTGTTGGTTAGCTCACGTTAAATCTGGTCGGCCTGGCAGTGTGCCATCTCTTCCCCTAGACAAACACTGCATGGACAACACATTAGACACGGTTTGGCATCGCCTAGGCGTCGTTTTAACCGAGCTATCATGGTGACTGCGTGTGGACACGGGCTCTGGCACGCGTTTGACGCGCTCTGCAGTGCGCCCGAGCCTTTGTTCGGCACGTGCTCGTCTGAGCGCTCGCCGCTGACTGCCGCACCACGCCACCAGCTTCGTCTCTTCACGCTTGACTTCTCCCTGGCGCTCGCCGATGTTGGATCCGCCACAGCAAGCATGGGCACGACGCGGCCAAAGCCACAGTGCGCCCCATGCCACTCTCTTTGTCCACGCCCGCGTTCCTGTGCTCGTCTACAAGCTTCACAGTTGCCGCGTGATCGTTGAGCCCTCTTCACCCCTCCCTGGCACTCCTTGTCGTCGTGCACCACCTTCCAGAGAGCTCCGGAAGAGCCGAGAACCCCCACCCCTCCATCTATAAATACCAAGCCCCTAGCCTCTCCGAGCTCATCCATCCACTGCGCCATCCACCACAAGTAGTAGAGGAGCCGCAACCCGGCTGAGCAGGCCTCGGGCCGCTGTGCTCAAGATCGAGCTCACCGGCGATCCCCTCTACTTGCCCCCACCTCTCCATTACTCCTCGAGCTCCATCGACTTCACCAGCGACTCCCTAGTGGTCCATTGGTGCATGCTGACCTGGTTGGAGCCCTTGGAACCGCTGCTTCTCGCCGTCTTCTTCATCTCCGGCGAGGCCCATCGCAGCCGCCGCTGGAGATGACGATTCGAGCTACTCTGGCCACCTCTCGATGTACCACGGGTACAGGCAGGTGCGCCTTGACCCCCTTTAGCCAACTATCCCTCTCAAATTGGCTGATGAGCCCTCTACGCCGGCGTGAGCTCCGGTGGAGCACCACCACCCCTCTGTTTCCCCCTCTCTCTCTGCACCTGATGGTCGGGGCCCACTATCAGCCTCCCCACTCGCGCCTGAAGCAGAACGAGTGGAGGCGTATTCGCAGAATACGTCTTCGACGTCACCCCTGGCATTCTTTTATTTGAATTTAATTCAAATATTTTGACCATAAACTTTCACCAGCATAACTTTTAAACCATAAGTCCAAATGAATTGATTTTTTTGCATTGTGTTTGTATTGAAAAGTTCTAGAAGCACACCAAAATGGAGATTTTTCTCTATTGTCTAGAATTTCTGGTGAATTTCTGAATGATTCTTGATATTTTATTTTGCTGTTTTCAAATATTTTCAGTGGGAGAAGCTTGTCTTGAAGATAACCAGGAGGAGTGTGAACCTCCTCTGCACTAAGGCAAGCCACACCAACATTTGTATGGTGTTGTTTCAATATTTATGACCTTTCCAACTTGAATATGAGTTATTTCATGCATTTAATTATTTAAATGAATATTGCTTATGCTAGTCATTTTGTCATGGTTAAAATGCTTAGTTTACAGTATTGTTTGATGCATGTACTAGTGCGAGGTAGTAGAAGTAGTGTTGTTTGTGTGAATATGCTTTTGGATATGATCGATGGTATTTTCTTTATGTGAGTTATTGATTTTAATATATTATAGCATAACTAAAAATGATGATGTTGAAAACCAGTAAAGTAAAACTAGTGATGCTTAATGATGACTAGTGCAAGTAGAAACTTTGATGATGTTGATATGTTTACTTTTAATTATATGTGATGCATATTGAATAGTTGCATGTTCATGGCATATTGTGACTCGAGTTATTTTCATGTCAAGTTAAACCTGATGTCAATTCAACTTTAACATAATGTTGATCGAGTCATGGTTCCACTGAATCAGGTTTTTCCCAGTGCAACCACATTTGCCTTTATGGGAAGGCCAATATCCGGTCCATTGTCCTGCCTCTGGTCGGTACCTCCAATGAGGGAAGGTTATGGGCGTGCAGTACCCTGGCTCGGTAAGCAGACATAACCTTGTGTGCCCATGGTTGTTATGGTACCTTGTCCCCGTTTGGGACCGTTTAAGTTTTGCCACGACGATGGTCGTTGATGTCTTTGGTAGACACGGGGCCACCCATGACTTAGCCTAGAAGGGAGTTGGTTGGAGTGGCTTGGAGAGTGTCATGGCAATGGGAGGGTTCCGTCGGAATGCTGTTGGTCCACCTGTATAGGAGTGCGAGGCCATGGGTTCCGTGATGTGGGTACAGTGTGATAACCTGTGCAGAGTGTTTATTAAATCTATCGATAGCCGCGTCCTCGGTTACGGACATAGCTCGTGAGTAAGTCACACCATGTATGAACATGATTAAGTAATCTTGCACACTAAATTTCTATGCTTGGCACTGTTTATGTGATGAGATTTGTGAGATCATTAAAATGATCATTGTGAGAACCAAAGTGTTGGTTTTGTTTGTCATCCAAGCTTGATCAGTGTTTGGTTACGAGGTAATCCGTATGGTAAAAGAGTCCGAGGGACTCGGTGCACAAGTTGATTTCACTGCATCAGTAGTAGGTTATTGCATTGCATTTAACCTGAATAATTGTCATGCTATTGTTTGTCATTACGCTTATGCTTGATGTGAGTTTGCAAGTACATTCAATGTACTGACCTGGCATGTCATGCCAGATTTCAGGAAAGTCTTACCGGAACAGAGTGCTTCTCGTGTCTAGACCGTGTCCACATCGGTGTCCCTATGCTATGGAGTTCCGCTTCGTCGTCATTCCGCTGCCGCGTAGTTATCGTGATCGATGCCCCTTCATGTTCATTAAATGATGTACATATGGTTCAGCCGCACCGTGTGTGCTGCTTGGCCTTGCTACTTGATGTAATATCGAACCTCTGTTTCCGCTAGTATCAATAAAGAGGTTGTTTTCTATACCAAGTTGTTGTGTGTTGCCAGAAGACTAGATCTCTGGGCTGGCAATGCAAGGTAAACCGGTTGCTCCGAGTGTGCATGCCATGTTGTTATGCTAATATCATGTTCATAATGAACTTGAACAACTGTTGGCTGAGTAATGGTGCCACTGAATTGAGCTGACCAGTGCAACCACATTTGCCTTTTATGTGAAGGTCCTAACTAGGTCTATTGCCATGCCTCTCGCCGGTGCCTCCAATGAGGGAAGGTTATGGGCGCGCGCTACCCTGATCAGGTAGGCGGACATAAGCCTTGTGAGCCCGAGTTTGGTTATGTGCACATGTCCCTGTTTGGGATCGTTTATTGTATTGCCACGACGGTGGCCGTTGGGTGTCTTTGGTAGACACAGGTCCACCCATGACTTAGCCCAGAGGGGAGTTGGTTGGAGTGGCCGGGAGAGTGTCATGGGTAATAGATCGGTTTTGTCGTAACGCCGTTGGTCAACCCGAATGGGAGTGCGAGGCCATGGGTTCCGTGGTGTGGGTACAGTGTGCTAACCTCTGCAGAGTGTGTGTTTAATCTATCAATAGCCATGCCCGCGGATATGGGCCCAGTTTGTAGTCGGTCAAACTATGAGCCAACAATAATAATAACTTGATTAATAACAACCCCAGTTCGATGATGAGAAAGAGATTGGTTGTGATCGAGAGAGGATCACAGAGGTATCATGGATACCGAAGTTGGTTGATATTTATGTGATCGCGAGATGATCACGGAGGTATCATGGATATCGATGTTGGTAAGTTGATGCATGAGACGGTTACGAGGTAACCGCTGCATAAGAGTAAGTTGGTGCATGCGAATGTTAACTTGTTGCATGTAGTATCATCATGTTCACATGCTCATGCCATGCTAAAGTTGTATCATGTTCAGTTGTGCATGCCATGTTGTTCTGCTAGTATCATGTTTATGATTGCTTTAACCTGCTAATGCCATGCTGTTGTTTGTCTTGACTACTTTTGGTTATTGTGAGCTTGCAAGTACATTTAATGTACTGACCTGGCGTGTCATGCCATTTTGCAGGTCGTGCCTGGTTTGCTTGCTTGTTTGGTGTGGTTCCTGTGTTCGCAAGCTAGGATAAACGTTCATCACCGTTGTTCATTGTTCCGCTGCCAGTAGAGGTTTCGCTGCCTCGAGTTGTTATGCTGCTTGCATAGAGCAACTATGGTTGGCGTAGTGTCGCCGTGTCGGTGTTATTTATTGTAATATAGGAGACCTTGTATTCATATTCGTGTTGTAATAGAGAGCTGGTTTGTTCTATGCTAAGCAGTGTCGTATTCCATAAGACTTCACCTCGATCTCTGGGCTAGAATACGAGGCATTCTGGTTGCTCTGAGCCGGGGTGTCACGGGCTTGGTATCAGAGCAGGTCTGGCTCTAGAGCGTCCTAGCATGTTGGAACGTTAGAAAATGGCAGTATAGGGTCTAGTTGTTGCCCTTGCTTGCTGCATTTGGTTGTTGCATTTGTTTGCTGCAATAGTCTTATTTTGGTTGCCCCTAACCCTTGTTTCGTGCGTAGATGGCGGTCAGCTCCCACAAGTTTAATGCCATTCCCAGAGCTCCTGGTGTTGTTCCTATTGTGTTTAATCCCACTCACCTCTCTGCTTTGCCACCCTCCTTGGCGATATGTGTCTTAGGATTTATCCCCGCGGAGATCCACCCCATTATCAAGTATTACAGTTTTCTGCCGGAGGAAGAATCCTGGAGTATGTTGCCCATGTCCATCTGTCAGCCTCGATTCCTGTTGGTAAGTGCACCTACAGTTTCCATGGTGGTTACGGTGCTACTCCCGAGCGTGTCGTTCAGCTTGCCGCAATGGCAGGAATCACCGGTCTTCGTCATCAAGAGAGCATGGTGCTTATCAATACTATCCCACCATCGTCAAGAATCCTAAGCGAATCAAGTTCCCGTCTGTCAACCCCCAAGAAGACCCTGCTATCTTTGCCATGTCCCGTTACATGACGGTCGAGTGTCTTCTTATTTCCGAGTTAGTCCGAGACGCCATTTGAGCCAGAAGATCGCTTGGTGCCACCCTACATCAGTCTCCGCCATCTTCTCCAACCCCTCCACCTCGTCCCTCCGGAGTTTCGGAGTCAGTAGTTCCGCTCGCTACTCCCTTAGCTTCTTCGTCAGCTCCCGAGCGTTTGCTCAAGCATAGGGTGTAGTCCTTAGTGTAGTGCATGTACATTTGCTCTAGTATTATGCTTGTGTGTGCCTGTGTGGAGTAGTTTTGTAGCTTGTTTGTTGTGTGCTTTGTTGCAATCGATTGTTTTCTCATGCTTCTTTGTTTTGAATCTTCGGTGTTACCCCCTTATGGAAAGTTGCTCATTAACCGACACCGGATCAGAAGAAGCCATGAGAAGTAAAGATGTACACCAAGGAACTCAGTTAAAAGCAATGAGATTTTCAGCTGATAACATTGTATTGCAGACATCCAGTCTGGATACAAATTATATTATGCTCAAACTTTTAGTAACACGTACCCGTCAGAGATACATGTTTATTGCAGCAATGATTAAACCAGCAAGAAGACAAAATTGGATCCAAGTCAAAGGTATGGTTCGTACAAAATGATTGATTCTGCAGCGAGTCAGTTTTGAAGCATGCGACACCCAGAAGTCAGTCCAAATATGCAATGAATTCAGCGAGAAGAACGGTCAGACAATTCTTGTCATACAAGTAATTAGCAGCTGGAATGACAAGAATATATATATTATTTGGTTCACGAAGAAAATCAGTCCTGTCCTTCTCCACAATTTATCAGCGAAGCGTACAGGACAAGATTCCCCCGGTCTGCATCAGTAAGGTACAAATGGATTCCCATGCAAGATATCCAGTCTTCTCAATAAGGTACTGCAAGAAGCTTCTGGCATAAGGTACCGAATCCTCCCCAACAAGTCTTTAAGGGGGGAACATTATGAGGTACGCTATCCAGTCTTCCTCAGCAAGATATCCGCCGAAAGCTTCAAGCACAAGCCATCCAGTCTTCCTCAGCATGATAGCCCGGTGGCTTCCAACGCAAGCTGCCCAATCTTTTTCAGGACGACACTAGTACAAGATATTAAACAGTGAGTTGTCAGCGTATGGCAGTGTTTTCCAAGTGTTAATCTGCAACAGTTGGTCAGAAACAAGAATTAGTCAAAACAAAGGTATGCCTCGAGAATCAGATATTTCTTCATACAACGAGTATGATGTCAAGTTCATGCAAGTCCTTCGCACAAGGAAGAATTCACGGTACACATCCGACAACCTCATCGGTTATTCAAGAGACATAAAACTAGTGGGTGATGCAAGAATCGACAAGTCTTGAGGAAAACACAATATTGAGACACCATCTTGGCAGTAAATATCAAGATTAGACCCGCACACCCGACAAGGTGATGTTATTAATCCTGTCACTGTCCGGCATAGTCAACAACAGTAACGAGATCAGTACAAGCACATGTGAACCTGGCAGATATATGGAGGCATGAAACATCAACAAGGCCAAGGTATGCTTGCAAGATATTGCACATTACATTACTCAGGGCCGCGAAAATAGTCAAGGATATATAAGGCCTAGCTGTTTCAGTTAAAGATCCAAATGAATAAAATAATAATGAAGGAGCAAGACCAACAATACCGGAATGCTGAAGTATTGTGAAAACAACGCAAGACAGTCTTATTCCACATCAAACCCAAGTGAAGATACGCCTAAGAGGTGTACTCCATTGTAGTAAGGACCTCATAGCAAGGGAACTAGCTCAGTCCATGGTATATGCTCAGCATTGTTAGCATTGAATACCCGAGTCTTTCAAGTCTGACCCAAGGACAACTCAATATATTGACCTTAGTAATCATGCTAAAGTATCGCACTACCTACTATCCCCATGAGTATACCGGCAAAATGAAGAATCAGTGTGAGAGCACATACTTTGAGGATTGTTATCCCTCGCATATGGGAAGCAATTACAGAATAGCCTGCCATGAATGGGATCTTTGCCAAGATCACTGCCAGTGAATTCTGCAAATGGTATCATCAGGAGATGGTGCATTTTTCTATCAGTCACGTCAAGCGATAGTCAACCCTTCGATACAAATTGGATACTCAAGACTGTGAAGCCAGTCAAGATAAGTCAGAAACTCCTGCAAGATGTGAGAATCCATCAAAAGAGCAGGTATGATTCATATTACTATTTTGAACCCAGAAGGCATGCATATATATATGTTCGAGCAGCACGATGCCTGGATAGAAGAGATTCTTTGTTCCACGGGAAGATGTGTTCCAAACTCCATGGAATATCCTCGGTACTCGATACTGGAATAACATCGCCAGCAAGGATCAATATCGAGAAGGACACGTATGTTAGTAATGATAATGTTTCGGATCTCAGCTAAGCCAGCAGACATGAAAGACAAATTTGAGTCAGTATGAACAGGAACATATGAGGTAAATCCTGTTAGAATGTCAGATACGATGAAGCAAACCACCCCAGATCAAGGCAGTAAGTCAGATCCAATTCAGTGGGAACATTATATGAGAGAAAATAGGAGAAACCCGAGTTGGAAATGATCTCTTCAAGTCAGAATAATTATTTATCCCTAAGCAACCAAATCCAGAGGACAAGATTTCTTTAAGGGGGGAAGGTTTGTAACACCCTGTATTTTGCCCTTTTCTTTTTCTGATGATTTTCTTGGATTTCTTGATTTGATTTGCTTTTCTGTGGCTATGTGGTTCCAAAACTTGGGAAGGTCATGTCTTCCTAGGTTTTATAGTGGCTTGTCATCCTCATTATCATCCCAAGATCATGTCATTTTCATCCTTGACCTAATCCAATATTCTTTTTCTTGGGATATTCCTTTTCTATTGAAGGGATAACCCTTCAAATCCTAGGTTGTGAAGCAATCTATATTTCTATCACTCCCAAAATTCCCCAATAATTCTCATAAATTGTTTGGGTCATATCTTTCTCAAATATGTCAAAATCCTTCCTTGGCATCATCAAAGATAATTCACAAATATTCCTTTTCTGATTCTGCCCTAAGTGGTGGTTTGAGAAGGAAGTGCCATTTATCTTTGCGTGATTGACCCCAAACTTTTTGGACATCTTTTCCTGTCCATATAATTGCCCCATGCCAAAATTCAACTCAATTTGCTTAGTAAATATTCCTGAGCAATTTTTCAAAGTTCATGTCTGAGGGAAGACATTGTGAAGGAAGTACTAGCTAGGCATATCCAAATGAGTTGAAATTTTGCAAGGTCCTTCATATGATGAAATGATCACAAGGTCCTTGATATGATGAAATGACCACTTTCTACCAAATATGAGCTCATGTAACTCATCTATGTGAGCCCAGCTCTAAATATTAGTTTCTGGTTAGATTTTTAGTTTGTGAAGCAACCATATTTTATATTGCTTCAATTAAGTTGAAAATTTACCAGGACATTCTCCTATCCATATTAACTCCCTCCACCAAGTTTTGGCCCATTTCATATAGCCAATTGCCCTGTGCATTTTTTCCAAGTTTTTGTCCAGAGAGATGCTTTAAGAAGCAAGTGCTAGTTTGGTTAATCCAAATGGCATGAAAGTTTTGGTCGTCTTTATATCTTCAAATCATTGGGCCATGACCAGTTTTCAGCTCATTTCATGCAATTAAGTGAGTGCTGCTTTATAATTCCCAAATCTGACCAGTAGGGGTCTCTCTACAGCAAGTGCACTCTAGACAGCTCCATTTCGTCTGATATTTGGCTACCACAGTTACCCTAGCTTGTGATCAAGCTAGGCCAAAGCCCAGAGTTAGTCTCCTGTTCTAGCTCTCACAATTCACATCAAACACCTTGCTGCTGAAATGTTTTGGCTCCTCCTCCAAATCTCTTCTTTGCCCCTGGACAGATTTCTTTCTTCATTTTGACTGAGGGTAGCATGGTCTTTCTCCTAGACATGATGTGGCGATCACCTGCCACTGCGTATGCCAGTTCACGCGGTGACCACGGGTCACGACCAGCCAAACTCGTGCTCTAGCACGTTGTCATCGTTGTTCCTGTTGTTTCCCTCCTCGTCTAGACGCCAAACCTAGTACACGAGCTAGCCCGTGCTCAACTGCATCAATCTGCGTCGCTGCCCTGCCCTGCATATATGTGGTGTGGTCGCCATCGCTGTGCCCGTGCCACTATGAGCTGTTGTCCTCCATTAGAGCTTGGCTCTAGCTCGCCTGTGAGCTCTAGAGGCTTCCCCGCGACCTATTTAAGCTGCCCCGACCTCCTCCGCTCCTCACAACTCCCTCCCTCGCCTCATTTGCTCCCCGGAGTCGCTAATCTCGCCGGAGTTCACCGTTCGTTTTCGATGTTCGCTGGAGTTTGAGCTAGTCCAGCCACCTCGAGCCCCCTCTCCTCCTCCCGAGCCTTCCTCCGAGTTCCCCTCCTCCTGGCGGTCCTCCCCATCCCTTCCGTTTGTCACCGGAGCACTCGTGTCCGTGCCTCCCCTCGTCCGGCCGTTGCGTTTGTCCCGTGTCTGAGGCTGTCACCACCGTCCCAGGCCTCCTCTCGCCTCCCTGGCATCACCACCAGCTCCTCCACTCCACCACGAGCCGTCCCACCCACTCAACCTCGCCGGAGCTGTCCGTTTCACTAAAGATCATCACCACCACTGTCGCCTCTGTCTCCTCCCTGGCGCCGCCCCTCCCCTCCTCCATACTCCTCTCCGGCAGCCGTTGCCACCCTGAACGAAGGCGCCATGCTGCCCCGCACCCGCCGGTGGCCTCGCCCCGGCCGGGGTGGCCTGAGCCGGCCGGCCCCTTGGCCGCGCCCCTCCCCTGTCTCGGCTCTATTTCACGAGCGGAACAGAAGCGCGAGGAGGAAGAAGACGACCGAGGCCAGGCGGGCCCCATGATGCCCCCAACCCCAGCTGTCATCCGGAGTAACCCCAGGTCCAGTCAGATAAGTGGAAACGTATTTCCAGAAATACACTATCATTCAGTGAAAGCGTATTCCATTTCTTCTTCGGCCCGAAGTAGGCTTTCCATATTCTGAAAGCGTATTTTTCTAAAGGCGCTTTCTGTTTTCTGCTCCAGGGACTTGTTAGTGATGAAAATATTCACAAACAGGTCCCTGATATTCTACACCTCATAACTCCGCAATCGTAGCTTCGATTGAGGTGAAACCAACGCTCACTTCTTCGTCTCATCGAGCTCTTTATGTTGGTGTCATTTTCATAAGGTGTTCACACTGTGAAAATGACAATGGTGCCCTTTCCCTTATCAGACCACTCCGAGAGAGAACCGTCCGACCGTGGCTTCATCGCACTTCTTCCCAGAGTCTCTGTCACCCCCAAGCAAGCCACAACAGCCACTTGCATGATAGCCATGTAGTAGCCATGGTTTCTACTTGAATATTTAATAAAAGTTTTCCCATTATCTTCCTGCTTTTTTGCTACTACTGTCGTTGTTTCGGTTATGCTCGTGATTTCATGTTCACCTTCATGCTATGTTCCGGTGCATCTTGTTATCTTGTACTACTTGCCAATATCATGTTAACATGTCATGCTTGATAGTAGTAGTACATGCTAGTAGTAGTGATGTTCCGTCGGATACATGTTTACCGTCTGTTATTCAGTATTGTTGCTATGTATGTTTCGTTACATCTAGTTGGTTACATACTTACTTGGTAGTGTTCTTGCTATGTTCTTGCATGGTATTTATTCATGATGCCAGTGGTCATGCTATGCTTATGGTAGAGTTATGCTTGTGTTATTCATGCTCGTCAATATGCCAGGCTCATTCAGATATATGATTCATTGTGGTTATGCTTGATGATTATGTTGCACCCCCATGTTGATATCATGCTCATGCATTGTAGTTGCATCATGTTATTTTATTATGGTTCAGCTTATTGCATTCAAGTTTAGCCGGATAATAATGAACTTGAATAACTGTTGGTCGAGTCATGGTGCCACTGAATCGAGCTGACCAGTGCAACCACATTTTCCTTTTATGTGAAGGTCCTAACTAGGTCTATTGTCATGCCTCTCGCCGGTGCCTCCAACGAGGGAAGGTTATGGGCGCGTGCTACCCTGATCAGGTAGGCGGACATAAGCCTTGTGATCCCGAGTTTGGTTATGTGCACATGTCCCCATTTGGGGCTGTTTATTGTTTTGGCACGATGGTGGCCGTTGGGTGTCTTTGGTAGACACGGGGCCACCCATGACTTAGCCCAGAGGGGAGTTGGTTGGAGTGGCCGGGAGAGTGTCATGGGCAATAGATCGGTTTTGTCAGAACACCATTGGTCCACCCGAATGGGAGTGCGAGGCCATGGGTTCCGTGGTGTGGGTATAGTGTGCTAACCTCTGCAGAGTGTGTGTTTAATCTATCGATAGCCATCACTACAAAAAAATACACTTCCGTGATGATACGTGTTTGTCATAGTAGGTCATGTTTTCGGTCATGCATGTACATCCATGACGATTTTATGACAGAATCAAGATAGTCATACCTGTGCTGTCGTAGAAGTGTTCCATGACATTACCAAAATTATCATCATGGAAGTGTCCACTTCCGTGACGATAAATCACGTGTCATAGAAGTGCTTTCGTCAAGGGTGACCGACACATGGCATCCATCGTAACGGCTCGCCGTTAAGCTATCAGGTCTGGTTTTGGATCCGATAACCCGTTAACAACCCGGACCAATGGTGATTTTCCACGTGTAAAATTCTCATTGGCCGGAGGAAACACGTGTCTGATCCTTGGTGGGCCAGATGTCGCCCGTCCATTGGAGGAGACATGCCTATGGTACGTCGACACATGGCAGGGCCGAACAGAGGCCCATATAGGTTAAAAAGGCCGGCCCAGTCAAAGGCCCATAGTACTTACTCAGGTACTAGTGGGCCAACCCAATAATGACCTGGTTAATAAAGGCCCATTTACAGCCCAAAGCCAGATCTGGCGCGTTAATTGTTCGCTGAATATTTGGGCCCAATTACAGCCCAGTGACTTTCAGCTTGTTAGAGGCCCGATGTAGACATGGGCCCATTTCAGCTTGGTGTGTCTTTTGGCCTGGGAATGGCCTGTGCTGCCCATGGTCCATATATGGTCCAACACGACATCCGACCCACTAACGGCCCGTGATAAAGGTGGCAACAAGTCAGCCCAACATGACTTTGGGCCTGTTAAAGGCCTGTGGTATAATTCGGCCCATTGATGCCTGTACTAAGCTTTCGGCCTCTTAAAGGCCCATGATATCAGTGGGCCAACTAAGGCCCGAGATATGTTTCGGCCTCGTAACGGCCCGTCATATAACTGGGCCAAAAAAGGCACGATCTACATTTTAGCCTACTGAAGGCCCGTCAATGACTAGTGAAAATTGAGGCCCGACATGCATTTCGGCCTGCTAAAGGCCCATGGTTTCTTCTAGGCCGTAACAGGCCAGTAAAATATTTAGCCTGTTAATGGCCCAATGCTGCCTGGGCCAAACTAAGCGCTGGGTCCACAAAAGGCCCAACTAAAATTTGGGCCGAATATAGGCTAGAGTAAGTTGTGGGCCTAGCGCAAAGTGTGAAGGCTCCAAAAATTTGGGCCCAAAAAAGATGCATGCTGGCCCAATTATGGCCTGCTAAAAACTAGGCCCCTTAGAGGCGAATGTTTCGGCCCGTTCGACTACATCAGATTTTTTTCAGATAGCGAATGATGGTAGTAACTAGTTGGAATTAAGAACAAACCTACTCTATACAATAAAGAAATTACGACATAGTAATTTAGAATAAACCTACACTATATAATAAATGATTTATGGTATATTACATCCACTGGGCATCGAAGTTCGCCACCAGTGATCATAAAGCGCAACGAAGAAGCAGATTACAAAAATTGGGCACCATTGCAGCGTAACAAAATAATACTAAACCGAGACCACTTCCAATATAGTTCAAGAAAGGTTAGCCTTGCGCGGGAACTGCTACGCAAGCTGCTGAGCAAGGCTGTGAGACCGTCCTAGCATGTCCGTCATAGCTTCCAGGTGTAGTTGTTTAGCAATGAGGTTCTCATTGGTGTTCTCCACAATCTTTCTTAGAGATAGGACTTCAATTCAAAGTTGAGTTGCATAATGCCTTTCTGCTGGAACTTGGGACCAAAGAAGTCGAATTGATTCAGACAGCGAATTCTATGAGCTTGTCTGACTGCTAGTCTCAAGTAACTTGAACACTTCATCAAGACAAGACTTTGGGGTTGTCTCGCTATCTTCAAGATGTTTTGCCTTCTTTGCTGCAATATATGTTGGGTTTGTCTCACAACCTTCAGCAGACTTGTGCATGCCATCAGGCATATCACCCTGAAAGAAGCAGAGAGATAACAAGTTTTGCACGTGTATAAACAAAGATGATAACTGTGCTGTCAATTCCATCCAATTTCAAATTAGAAAATAAAGAGTAAGTTCAAAATATAAATAGCATAATTTGGCATTGTTCATAATGCGTGGAGCTTCACCACACTACTGGATTACCATGTCAACATAACAAGCATAGATGAAGGGCAAAGACAATCATTGTATCTATTTTGGTTAATGTGCATGGCATGTTGTTCATATCATCAGCCACATCAGTAAGATAAAACAGGAGATGACAAGGTGCAAATGTGGTTGCTTCACCACACACTGGATTATAGATCCACAAAAACAAGCATACATATATGGAGTATTGAGTAATGTGCATGGTATGAGTAAGGAAATTGGTTTTACAAGTAAAACTTGGAAGTTATGGTTCTTGCGAACATGCATTTTGATAGAAACAATAAACTAAACAACAGTAAATGATAGGGAGTATGAGCAAATTAAACAACAGTTGAGGATAAAAACATTAGAAGGACCGACTTACATTAATAGTTAACATCGGCTTTATAATGCCCTTCTCCATGTCAAGGGAAGGATAACTCAAGAATTTCAGCACAGAATCTTCTTCATAAGCATTGCATGTACTCTACATTTTGTAGAGAGTAATTATAGATATGATAATACTAGAAGGGATAGAGGATAATGAAGATAAGATGCAGATTGATACTACATAATCAACTACCAATCCCTGGAAGCACAAGCATTCCAGGATAAAATGTACTGACAAGAGCAATGGGCTACACTTCTGCACTGACATTGCTTGTGTATTCAACTTTTTGGTAAGATTAAATATAGATCTGATCTTTTTTAGTAAATGGTGGGCGAGGGAGATAAGATGCAGAATGCTATACAATGAAACAATCCCTCTTCCCATAATACAAGAGTGTTTTGAACACAGGTGTACTGTACAAAACGTTCTTATATTATGGGACGGAGGGAGTAGTTGTTAATGTAAGTACAGTGATAGACGATGTTCAGTCCTTACAAGAGGATTGCAGAGCTAAACCTCTTCAAAAGCACTGGGTTGATTCTAAATTTATGTAAGGGTCCATACAGATCTTATAATGTCCACCAAATGGACGATAACGAGGCTAACATGTGCAGTGATGCTACATAATCAAACAACTATGAAAGTAAGTATGGTCATACAGGGCAAGAGGTACTCACAAAAGCAATGAAGTGTGCAGTATAGTTGCGAGATTCTATTGTCCCTTGAGAATGAATGTTCTTCTGCTAACAGTTTTCATACAAGTGAGACGTTAAGGCAAATGCAGAAATGTAGTTCAAATTGTGATGTGATATCATAGACAGTACCTTACGCTGCAGATGAGACCAATGTGTAACAAGATATTTGCAGTCATTGTCGGATAAATGTTGCACTAGAGACTTTACAGAAAATTCGTTTAGAGGCTTGCCATCGAAGTGCGCTTGCCTCAGGTAGGAATGATACTTCATCAACGAGTGCTTGAAAAGCGCAACCAACCCTTGCTCGTCTTGACAATCCAGTTTGGTCCTCGCCTATTTAAAAGAATGAAATCTTGTGTCTTCTGTCAGCAAAAACATATGCAGTAATTACCAAGAATAACATTAGTACATTACTTACGCGTAAGTTGCGGAGGAAAACTGGAAATTGTTCTGTATTTGCGGTATAATCTTTCCATGAAGGAAAGATGTGCACAAAGTTCCTGACAACAATAAGCTTCGTCTTCTAAACTGGGAAGAAATGGAACAGGGGTCCTATTTGTTGCAATTGGGGCTCTCTCTGGTTTGAAAAGGGATTTGGCAACTGGATTTGGTGTACTCTTTGCTGGAATGGGGTTTTGTGTCGTAGAGCTGGTGCTATGTCAACTGGCATCATCATACTGTTTGCTGCAGTTGGGGTCTGCTGAGTTGGCGCATCAGAAATGACCAGTGTGATAGGGCTAGAGTCTACTAGAGTTGGGGTGTTTTGTGGGTCAGGTGATATTGCAACTACACCTAATGGGCTATTTGATTTATTAGGTGTCACTACCTTTTCCAAATACTTTGCTTGTGCTCCTCCGTGATCAGCAATTTCCCTCTTCCTTTTGAATGTCTGATACACAAGAACAACATTTTAATGGATAAATATGGTATGATGACAGATGGAATATGTACTGAAAATGGATAGGCAGGGCGTATTCACATACACGATGTGTAAACTAAGCTAATGGCAGTGTAACAAAGTAGAAGCAATGCAAAGCATCAGTTGCAAGATATGTGCGACCAATATAACCTTGGAAAGTTAGAGCAAGCTCCTTGATGGGTGAATAATATAGGGCATTTGCCTCTGACTCCTCCACTATGGAGCTACATTGACTTAGGTCTCCCTCTAGCTCAGAATCACTGTTAGGATCATATTCTAAGCATGAATCTGTAGGTGGAGAGCGTTTGCATTGCATTGCATCCAGACTTGATTTCAGTCCCTTAATGCCAAGTTTGACAACCATGGCATTGTTCTGCTTTATTCTTTTCATGTGCGCAATCTCATAATCATTATGATGTTGTTCAAAATCTGAGATTCATGAAAACATAAAAAGTAGTCAGATTATCTATGGAATGCATTGCGGATTCAACTCAAAGAGTGTCTCCCTATAAACCCCTGCATATGCAAAGTTCACCCCCAACCGTGCTGACTAGACCACACACAGAAATACAAACCACTTATGTCTCTATAACAGGCAGACACACATTTCAAAACTGTAGTAGGAACATTAGAATCATATCAAATTCGTATTTGAACAAATAAACTAAGGAATTATGAGTGCATAATGTTTAGCTTCAAGGGTGGAGTGTTGGTAGTGCGACACAAAGCAAGTAGGCAGATTGTATTCCATGTAAAAGATTGTAGCCTATGTAAAAGCTGGAAATGACACTTTCTTTCTATGCAATGCAGTGTTCCTTGCCCACACATGATGGAAGAGATCACACCGAGAAATACTATTCACTCATGTCTACGGTTCCAGTATTTTGAAACAGGGTGGTCCACCCTAAAAGAATATTGACAACAAATATGGCAAGGCAAGCATAGATGTAGTGAATCAATCATTTACTTGTGAGCTTACTAGGACAAGTATGTAGAACTGTAACTGCAGTAAGAGACCGTCCAAAATCTGAATCAAGAAGTTTGTCTAACACTTATTGTTTGCAACTAATCGACGTGAATAATTGGATATCATATCGAAGTAAGTAAGACAAGTAAAATTGTCAACAAAACTGGCCTACAGTATAAATCTGGGCCAATGTCACTACGACCAACAATCCAAAATGACTAGTATCTGTTCCTAGGGCCGGAATTTTGAAACCCTGTGAACTTTACAGGTACTAAAGATTACTGAAATACATCTGAACCATTAAGTGTAGGTAGCACTCAGCACACAACAAACCCTAATGACAGTCCAGCCTAATTAGTAATGAATCAATTAGAAAATGGGTGATGACGAGTGGCTGCTGAGTGTTGAGGATGTATCTTAGGATAAATCGGGTTGGCTTAGTGGGTGCTGCATGCCTGAGCCCTGAACGGGCTGGGAAGGTAGGCACGGCGGCGCGCCCGGGCAGCGGTGACGCTGTTGGGCAAGCGGCTCCTGACCTCCTGTTAGTCCGGCGTCTCCTCCTAGAGTCATGTCGTCCGGGGACGGCAAGTCATCGGCGAGGCAGGCGGCTAGGGGCGAGTAGAGATCGGAAGCGCGCGGCAGAACAGAGGGGAATCGGGGCCTGGGACGACCCAAAATCCCAGGGTGGGCTGCGGCCCACCGTGGGCACTCTGTAGAGATACACACCCGAGCGGCGAACATGCATTTTCGAAACTAAATTAGGAACATTTAGCTAACCAATTAAATGACTCTGTTTTAATAATATCAGATTCGTATTTGAGCAACTAAGCTTGTTTAGCTTGATGGGTGGAGCAGTGCTATTATGACACGAAGCACATATTTTGATCGTATAGTGATCATAAAAGGGGGAAACCCTAAGCATCTTTTTATCAAAAGAGGGTTTCCCCTCCGATTTCTACTAAAGAAACCACCACGGAACCAACATGATCAAATAAACCCTAAGCATGATCAATTAAACCGTATTATGACTACGCCATGGCAGATTTAAAGCTGCAAACTGGAGAAATGATATTTAGCATCCATTGTTTGCTTCAAACTAAGAACTAAATTCTAAGAGCTGAAAAGAAAGTAGAGTAACCAAGCTACGATCTATTTTCTGGTTGAGATCAAAAAGTTGAGGAGATATGAAGTACCACCGCTCTTGCGGCGCCATGTAGGCATTGGGGGTGCAATGGCTGTCGGTGGCGTTGAAGCAGAACTGCAACGGCAGACGGGTGCATCGGGGGATAAGTCCCATTGCGGTGGAAGAGAAGGTCGTGTGAGCGGCCCCGGCAAAGAGGACAACGGCGCCGATGAAGCGAGAGGACATGATGCAAGGCTCTTGGTCCGTCGCCGTGGATGAGAAACGTCCATCTCTAGCAGTGGACGACGCGGTCTTGGTAGGCCCTCCGACATGGTGGAGGACGGTGGCGATGGATGGGGTGGAGGACGGCGGCGATGGATGGGATTGCGGACGGAGGAGGCTGGTGTGGAGATGGTGTTCTAGCGCGGACGGTGTATGAATGGGAAAATTGAGGGAGAGGTACGGGGAACCATGTTTTTGGGACGCGCCTGTCTGAAATATGGGAAAGTTAGGAACTTAGCCCCCGTTTAAAATTTGGACGTCTCATTGGTTGGGGATAGGACGGTAATCTTGCATCTCGCCAATATTTGCCCAGAGCGATTTAGGGCGAGGAGAGGGTGTTTTGGCTCCCATGGTTGGCGCCCATGGTGTATGAACGGGGCTGACAGGTAGGGCGGTTGTGTCACGTCTGAGTGAAGTTACAAACCTACCCCTATTGAAAATATCTACCTACATTGATTTTGGCTGAGTCGAGTTTGTTTTGCCGCCCACCATGTATGAATGGGGAAATGGAGGGAGAAACAAAGGTCTTTTGGACGAGCTTGAATCAAATGTGTTTTGCCGCCCATGTTTGGCGCCCACCATGTCGGAATGGGCTCAGAGGCGGTCGTTTCACGTCTAATTGAAGTTACTAACCTACCCCTATTGAGAGCAGTGGAAATCGGGCCGATGGATTGTCCGTGTAATGGGTAGACAGTAATTTCCATCTCCCAAACACTTGGCTTCGGGAAGCCGACATGGGAGTGCACATTTTGCCGCTTCTTTCGAATTTTGGGACAATAAGCATCCACGTTTACCCTGGCAACTAAATTCGAATCCATTTTGTATTCCTAGACGAATCTTTATAAATCATTCTATGTGTTTTTATATATCTTCAAAAGCACGACAAAGATGTATTCCACTGTCATATATGAATATGATTTACAAATACCGATACTCAAATTCAGAAGTTAGAATCCAGTTTAAGGTGAATTCGAATATTTGGAACACTTTATGTCCAACCCAAATGTCACACGCAGCATAATGTGTACTTCCATTTAGATATGTACACAAGCGATGTATCAAGATTCAAATACCGAGTCAATCAACCAAGAAGTTACATAACTAACAGACATAGAAACACTTATAGAGTATATGGATCAATAATATCAACTAACATACATAAGTCAGGCCATTGTACTTTTTTTGCTAGAACAACATCCTTTTTTAGCAAAGCTACTACAACAACTTGGCCCTTTCCGATGTGTGCCACTTATGGTTCATCTATACTACTATTATTGCTGAATGCACATTCAGCCCGATTGGCATATTTGTAGGTTTGGCACAACAATCAAAATGAAATGTCTCTGAGTCTTATCAATTAATACAGAATTGTTCTCAAATAAAATTATAAACCAAAAAACAAAAAACAATCATTACATGATCTCTAAAACAAATGGTTTGATTGATTGCATGAACAAACAACACAAAGGTTATTCAACGATGGAAAGAACATTTCACCTATGATTTACTAAGTGGGACTTTAATTTCCTTTTTCCTTCAGGACCTTAACAATGCGGTCAGTCTCAGCTTGCTTCGTTTTGAAATCCACCAAATATTTAATGGTTGTCTTCAATACTGCTTGTGATTGTGTTGTTGCTTCCTCAACATGTCAATTTCATCTCTAAGTGCAGAAGCAAAATCTCTTTCTACCACTAGTTTAGCCTCTAGAGCATCAGCAGTTGGCAATTCATAATACAGATTGGGCCGGTGCCACTGCTCTGGGATGATACAACATCCATGAGGACCTCGCTCTTTGATCTTGGGCTAACCTGTTTTGCCATTAAAGTTCCGATTGGATTCTGAAAAGTTGAAGTTAGCAAAACATCTCAACTAGGAGTTATAACAGCAAAACAGTTAAACAAACAAGGAATTAAAGAGTTTCAGTTGGATGCTGAAAAGTAGTTATTAACATCATTGTAATCGATTGTTGCAGTAGCAAAGAAGTTAAACAAACAAGTTTTGCAAAAGGTGCCTGTTGTGGTATTGGAGTTTCTCTTGGATCCTGAAAAGTTGAGTAGCCAGTAACGTGATTAGAACAACCGGTTGCATCAGCAAAGCAGTTAAACAAACAAGTTTTGCAAATGGAACCTGTTGTGGTATTGGAGTTTCTCTTGGATCCCAAAAAGTTGAGTAGTCAGTAACTTGATTAGAGCAACAAGTCATAGCAGCAAACCTGTTACACAAATATATTTTTGAAAATGTACCTGTTGTGTAATTGGACTTCCAATTGGATCCTGAAAACTTGAAGTTGGTAAGATGATTACATCAACAAGTTATAGCAGCAAACCAGGTAAACAAGGAAGTTTATGAAAACATACCCGTTGTGCCAACGGAGTTTCAATTGGATCCTGCAAACTTGAATGTTAGCAATCAATAAATAAAGTTTTGCAAGAGCCATAAGAAACTAACATCAAACTAGTAAAATTAACCAGTTTTGGCAACGTATTTAATTACACATGAACTAATAAAACTAACAAGTTCTTGGCAACGTATTAAAGTAACAAGTCAGTACCGTTTACCAGCAACACAGACATCTGTATATTCTTTGATGTAAGCAAAATGATTCCAACACATATATAAGTTAAACAGATGGTGTCCCTCATATAAACCTGACAGTTGTCTATCTACGAACATGCAAACATTACTAGTGCTACAAATGATAACATCAAACCATTTAAACAAACATGGTATCAGAACATAAATTACACGTGAATTCTGCTGCACCCTAGAAGTACATATGACCAGCTATCTACGTGCTTAAGTAGCTATTTAAGTTCAGGCAAATAGGTAATTCTTAACAGTAAGTATCAAACACATAGATAGGCGCAGTCTATAATAGGATTAACAGGCTATGGCATTATGTAATCAGTAGCAAACTAAATTAAGCCAAGCAACATAATTGAACAATTTTTGCAATAAGTGGCTAACTAAAATTCCGAGAAGCAGGTAACTGAACTTACGCTAGCTCTTTGTACAGGAACATGCAACTTCTTTTTCGCTTACAAAGTTCTACGAAGGAGTCCATGGCATCAATTGCTTGGATACGCAGTCCCAATACTTCTTTTTTCCCACACTGCATTGGTAATTCGAATGGTTAATCTGGTAAGATGGTGCGTCCTTCATATGTTATACGAGGACGTGTAGTCAGACTAGTTGTAGCCACACACATCACACTGACTTTTACTATATATTTCATGCGATTACATTTGGCATATCGAGATCTAAGCAATCTACAATAGGATGAAACGACTGGCATCCTTCACATTATTGGCGAACTCAGTTCATAGAAACAAGAAATTCAACCATTCTGTGGGTAAATCAAAAGGGCCACTGAAATATTTTTCACTACCCCAATCATACACGCAAAAAGGGGCAACGCCACCATAGGGGCTGGTATGGGCGGCCGCCTCGGGTGGCTGGAAAGTGTGCACCTAGTTTGAGTCGTCTAGGTTGGCCCAAGATGGTTTTGTTCGTCCCAACGCGCGAGCAGGCAATGTAAAAAATGAAGAAAAATGTTGGATGGGCCAATAACATATGTGCAAGGTAGGCCCTATAGCAGGCTTGCGGCCCAAACGAGTGCCTCCCATATCGATCGACAGTAGGAAAAAATCCCAATTCATTCGCTCCAACCTCCAGTCTGGTTTGCTCCTAACCTAGCCGCCACTGGACAGACCGACACAACACTTCCTCGCACCCTCATTGGAGGGCGGTCGCCGAGCTTCAAGCGAACAGAAGGACAATAAGATGAAGATCCAACCCTGGGTATAGCCAGCATGAGAGCCAGTTGCGGCAGCACGGGCATGGCATCGAGCTTGCACAAACGGACAGTCTCAACTTGCAACAGTAGCATGCACAACGAGCAGGTACATCACATCCCTAATTATATCTAATTCAACTGTTCAATTTTTGGCCAATAGTTAAACCTGATGGTGTTGTAAAACTACTTGTATGTAGGGTATCTATGAGAAAATGAAACCAATTTTTGCTTATTTTATAACTCCCCCAATCAATACTGAACTGACTGAATCTGATGTATCTAATCAAGTTTCCGGTGCAAACATACAAGCTTATGTTGTTCTTGAGCCTGAAGTGTCTAATGAACAGACTGCTAATGAAGGATTTGATGCAAATATTTTACATGATCCCGGTGATGCACATATAGTGTCTAATGAGGGATCTAATGTAACCATTTTGCAAGCTCACATTGAAGGATTTAGTGTGTAATGATGATCTGCTATGTTGAGAGAGACATAGACATTTGCAGGCATTGATGACAAGCAAACTATAGTACATTTCCATGGCTTGAGGAAACGCTGAGTCCATCTACCAGAAAGTCCCTGTATCATGACAACATAGCATACATACTTTTCTAATCTATTGTTTCAAACTATTGGCATACTTATGCAGGATAGATATATTGATATGCAGTTTGCGCACTGGCTATAGGTGCAATTACACTTTGATATTTTCAGCCAGAGAACGAATAATTCAAGTAGGTACAAACCATGTTAGTAGTCCTTGTACACCATGTTGCATTTTGTGTTTTTTGGTGCTTGCATCATTTAGTGTTTTATAATCTGAACTACTTTGGATCATTAGCTAGTTTTCAAAGTGCATGTAGCTTCACATTTCTCAAGTTATGTTGATTTCTGGAGTGCAAGTGCCTTCGTATTTTTTAAGTTAAATGTTCGCCCCTGGTAACTTGAATTCGTGGATCCGCCACTGCACACAAATCATAGACGCATGCCAGTACAAATTAAATGAAATGCAGGGACTTACACTAGCTCGTTGTACAGGCTCACTGCAGCTCTGCTTGCTCTTGGGGTGTTCTATGTACAAGTCCATGTTACCACTTGCTTGGATGTGCAGGCCTTGTGCTCCTTGCATCCCCCTCTGCATTTTTGACATGGCGAATGGTTGATCAAATAAGAGGAATCGACCTTCCTGTTGTACCGGATGACAGATACTTACAAGGTTATACGGGTGTGCATGATGTGTACCAGATCACGTAGCGCCATCATTCTTTGCTAAAAATGGTTTTGCTTGTTTCAGATGATATCTCTAGAAGAAATAAGAGTTAAAGTCAGAGTTGCATAGGCATGTAAGCTAAGAGAGCAATGAAAGGATATCCAAACATCGTCGGAACAGTGCACAAGGGAGTGATGTGTGGATACCTAGTTCGGGCCGGCGTTTGGGCATGCTCGCCTATCTAGAGTGCGGGTCACTTCAGAGCCGTTAAGGGTGATGCGCTGGCGTTGGCTGGCCGAGCACGGATGCAGATCTTGAGTGGCAGCAGAGCACTATGATGCGGTGGACGAGACTGTTGGTGAAGCCCCAACGACCTCGGGGGGTGGAGTTGCGACGATGTGCTCGGTGAAGTAGCCCTGGTGAGGTGGGAGATGGCGTCGGTGAAGCACACCTGATGCGGTGGAAGTCGGTGTCCGTGAGGCACGTCGGTTGCGGCGGCCGACGTTGTCAGTCCGGTGCGGTGGATGAGGGCGTAGATGAGGTAGCCCCGGTGCGGTGGTGAAGCCCAATCGTCGTCTTCGTCGTTGTCGTCTGGCACAGAGGTGGGGAAAGACACGAGACGAGGGGTGATTCGAACTTTGCTTGGGTTGGCGGCGAATAAGGAATTTGAGCAATCTAGGCGTGGAAGGGGACGGTGGAGAAGGAAGATTTTGCAGGGCTAAAATTGAGGCTGCGAGATATTTCAATCCGAAACATGGAAGGCGAACTTATTTTGTCGTTGTCCTTTTTTTGGGGGGGAGGGGGGAGGGAGGGAGGGGGTGGGTGGCTGGGTGCTAAGCGTCCGTCCGACACACGCGACCACCATGACACGACCCTGGTCTTCCTGGTGCGCCTACAATTGAGAATGCAAACAAATCTTCTTTCATTGCAAACGAATTTGTATCTATTACCATGCCCGTGTTTTCCTTGCAAATAATTAGTCATTCAAAATGAGATACTATAAATTAATTAATGAGGACTTATTTGAAAAAAAATCGAAAGGGTATCCACGCTAACGTCGATTAGGGTGTGTGTCACATAATTAGTTATTTGAATTAGAGTGTGTGTGTGTCACATAGCGATCTCCAATTCTAATATGGATTTCACATTTCACTGTATCCATGCTACTTTTTGTAATACAAATTCATATATGATGAACACCATGGTGGTGAGAAAACTTTTGGATGGATTCAAACATACGACCTACAAATAGCGCAATAATCGAGTCAATGTCAACTTTTCCAAACCTAGTATGGCACGAATTCGAAATAATTACCCATGTGCATGGTCCTCAGTTCAAATCTTACAATGTACATCAAATTGAAACATCGATATTAAGTCTCGTACTATCTACATTCAAATGTTGTTTTTGCCCCCCCCCCCCGGCGCACATGCTACATACTTTCTGTATCGGTCAATCTTCCTCTCCTAGCCACCTTAGGAAGCTATC